>NW_025423175.1:0-38446 GCF_020497125.1 Mauremys mutica
TAATTTGCCCGGTAACCGATGTTTCGACTTACCGGTCTGTCAAATTGCCGGGATCACCCCTAGAGCCCTTATTAAATATTTGGCGTTACATTAGCTAACTTTCCAGTCATTGGGTACCGAAGAGGCCGCCTTAAAGGACAGGTTACAAACCTTAGTTTAATAGTTATCGCAACTTCACACATTTGAGTTCTTTCAGAACTCTTGGGTGAATGCCATCTGGTCCCGGTGACTTGTTAATGTTGAGTTTATCAATTAATTCTACCAAAACCTCCTCTAAGTGACACTTCAATAGTGTGACAGTTCCTCAGATTTGTCACCTACAAAAGCCAGCTCAGGTTTGGGAATCTCCCTAACATCCTCAGCCATGAAGAACAGAAGCAAAGAATCCATTTAGTTTTTCTTCTTTCTTCTCCCGCAATGACATTAATCATCTTTAAGCGCTCCATTTGAATTTTGATCATCAAGGGGCCCCACTGGTTGTTTAGGCAGGCTTCCTGCTTCTGATGTACCTTAAAAAACATTTTGTTTATTACTCTTTGGCGTTTTTTATGAGGTCAAGCCGATTCTTCAAACTCTCTCATTTCTGAGCTTTTTCTCTATTACACTCTTGCACTTAACGTTGGCAGTGCACATCTGTGCGTCCTTTCTATTTGCCCTCACTAGGATGATTGACTTCCACTTTTTAAAGGAAGTCTTTTTAATACCTCGTCATTGCTTCTTGTTACATGTTGTTAAGAGCCACGGTGGCTCTTTTCTTTAGTTCCTCTTACTGTTTTTCTTAATTTGGGGGGTATACATTGAAGTTGGCGGCCTCCTATTATGGAGTGGTCTATTAAAAAGGGCCCACGCCAACATGCAGGGATTTCACTTTAGTCAGCTGTATATCCATTTTAACTTTGTGTCTAACTAACGCCTCCCCTCATTTTTGTAAAGTTAACCCCTCCCCTTTTGGAGTGCTGAATTAAAAGGCCACAGTGTTGAGGCAAGATTAGACGGCTGTTCGTTACGACCCCTCACCATAAGGGATGTTGAATGCGCTATTTTATTATTTGTCATCTATTGTCTCAAGGCGGCTACCCTGCTATAGTTCCCTCTTGGACCAACCTCGCGGCGCTCCACTCAAGATTAAATCTAGAGTCGGCCTCTCCCCGTGGTGGGTTCGCCGTACCCAGCTGCTCCATGAATGCGAGTCATTTAAACAGTAATACGAGAAATTTTTTATCTCGTCATTTTGTCCTGAAAGGTGAAATTGTCTCCCAGTCCGAATATGGGGATAAATTGCGAAAATCCCCCACTATTAATTTGGGTTGCTTAATTTTGATAGGCCTCCTCATAATTTCGCCTTAGCATTTCATCATCACTACATTACTGTCCTTGTCAGGTGGTCGATAATAGATCCCTACTGTTATATTTTTACTAGAGCATGAAATTTCTATCCATAGAGACTCTATGGAACCTGTGGATTCGCTTTAGATTTTTACTTCATTTGAATCTACACTTTCTTTAACATATAGTGCCACTCCTCCCCCTGCACGGCCTGTTCTGTCCTTCCGATATATTTTGTACCCCGGAATGATTGTGTCCCATTGATTGCTCTCTTCCACCAGGTTTCTGTGATGCCCATTATATCTATATCCTCCTTTATCACAAGACACTCTAGTTCACCCATCTTATTATTTAGACTTCTGGCATTTGTGTACAAGCACTTTAAAAACCTGTCCCTGTTTATTAGCCTACCTTTTTCTGATGTGCCAGATTCTTTTTATGTGACTGTTTATCATCTGATCCAAGCCCTTACATTATACTTCTCATTCCTCTGCTCCTGACTATAACCTGGAGATTCTCTATCATCAGACTCTCCCCTAAGAGAAGTCTGAGTCCGATCCACACTCTCCTCTGCAGCAGTCGGCTTTCCCCCATCTGCTAGTTTAAAAACTGCTCTACAACCTTTTTAATGTTTAGTGCCAGCAGTCTGGTTCCACTTTGGTTTAGGTGGAGCCCATCTCTCCTGTATAGGCTCCTCCCATCCCAGAAGTTTCCCCAGTTCCTAATGAACGTGAACCCCTCCTCTCTACACCATCGTCTCATCCACGCATTGAGACTCTGAAGCTCTGCCTGCCTACCTGGCCCTGCGCGTGGAACTGGGAGCATTTCTGAAAATGCCACCATAGAGGTCCTGGATTTCAGTCTCTTCCCTAGCAGCCTAAATTTGGCTTCCAGGACATCTCTCCTACCCTTCCCTATGTCATTGGTACCTACATGTACCACGAACCACCGGCTCCTCCCCAGCACTACAGTTAGTCTATCTAGATGCCTCGAGAGATCCGCAACCTTCGCACCAGGCAGGCAAGTCACCATACGGTTCTCCCGGTCATCACAGACCCAGCTATCTACATTTCTAATAATCGAATCTCCCATTACTAACACCTGCCTTTTCCTAGAAACTCGAGTTCCCTCCCCTGGAGAGGCAACCTCCAGTGCGAGAGGTAACCCCAGCAACCATCTGGAAGGAGGGTCCCAACTACGGGAAAGGTTTCCCTCTGCTCCCATTGACTGCTCTACTTCCCTGAGCCCTTCTTCCTCCTCAAACAGCACAGGAGCTGTCCTAAGCGGAGGTGGGACAATTCTACAGTGTCCCGGAAAAGCCTCATCAACATACCTCTCTGCCTCTCTCAGCTCCTCCAGTTCCGCCACCCTGGCCTCCAAAGTCCGTACATGGTCTCTGAGGGCCAGGAGCTCCTTGCACCGACTGCACACATACGCCACCCGCCCACAGGGCAGGTAATCATACATGCGACAGTCAGTGCAATAAACAAGTCTTTGTAGTGCTTGCATCTCTCTCTAGAGGCCCGTCGGGGCAGACTGCTCAGCGGGCAGCGGCGACCTGAGTAGGGGTCGGAGCTAGGCTGAGGAGGGGCCTATAAAAGCGGCCACCCAGCCAGGCAGCGGCACAGGAGCCAGAGAGCAGTGGCACAGGAGCAAGCGAAGAGAGAAGTTTGCGTGAGAGAGTTCCCATTGGAGGAGCAGGTATTTGGATTTGCATCATTTTTGTGGATTTGCATCTGTCTTTGTAGTCCTTGTATCTCTCTGTAGAGGCCCGTCGGGGCAGACTGCTGAGCGGGCAGCGGCGCCCTGAGTAGGGGGCGGAGCTAGGCTGAGGAGGGGCCTATAAAAGCGGCTGCCCATTCAGGCAGCGGCACAGTAGCCAGCGAGCAGCGGCACAGGAGCCAGCGAACAGGGGCGTTTGCGTGGGAGAGTTCCCATTGGAGGAGCAGGTATTTGGATTTGCATCTGTCTTTGTGGATATGCATCTGTCTTTGTAGTGCTTGTATCTCTCTGTAGAGGCCCGTCGGGGCAGACTGCTGAGCCGGCAGCGGCGCCCTGAGTAGGGGGCGGAGCTAGGCTGAGGAGGGGCCTATAAAAGCGGCCGCTCTGCCTGGCAGCCGCACAGGAGCCAGCGAGCAGCGGCACAGGAGCCAGCGAACAGGGGCGTTTGCGTGGGAGAGTTCCTATTGAAGGAGCAGGTATTTGGATTTGCATCTGTCTTTGTAGTGCTTGTATCTCTCTGTAGAGGCCCATCGGCGCAGACTGCTGAGCAGGCAGCGGTGCCCTGAGTAGGGGGCGGAGCTAAGCTGAGGAGGGGCCTATAAAAGCGGCCGCCCAGCCAGGCAGCGACACAGGAGCCAGCGAGCAGCGGCACAGGAGCCAGCGAACAGGGGAGTTTGTGTGGGCGAGTTCCCATTGGAGGAGCAGGTATTTGGATTTGCAATCTTCTTTCTAGTGCGTTGTTCTCTCGTTAGATGCCCTTATGGGCAGACTGCTGAGCGGGAAGCGGCGCCCTGAGTAGGGGGCGGAACTAGGCTGAGGGGGGCCTTTAAAAGCGGCTGCCCAGCCATGCAGCCGCACAGGAGCCAGCGAACAGGGGAGTTTGCGTTGGAGAGTTCCCATTGGAGGAGCAGGTATTTGGATTTGCATCTGTCTTTGTGGATTTGCATCTGTCTAAGCAGTGCTTGTATCTCTCTGTAGTGGCCCGTCAGGGCAGACTGCTGAGCGGGCAGCCGCGCCCTGAGTAGGGGTCGGAGCTAGGCTGAGAAGGGGCCTATAAAAGCGGCCGCCCATGCAGGCAGCGGCCACAGGAGCCAGCGAGCAGCGGCTCAGGAGCCAGCGAACACGGGCGTTTGCGTGGGAGAGTTCCTATTGACGGAGCAGGTATTTGGATTTGCATCTGTCTTTGTAGTGCTTGTATCTCTCTGTAGAGGCCCATCGGCGCAGACTGCTGAGCAGGCAGCGGTGCCCTGAGTAGGGGGCGGAAGAAAGGCTGAGAAGGGGCCTATAAAAGCGGCCGCCCATGCAGGCAGCGGCACAGGAGCCAGCGAGCAGCGGCACAGGAGCCAGCTAACAGGGGAATTTGCGTGGGAGAGTTTCCACTGGAGGAGCATGCATTTGGATTTGCATCTTTCCTTGTGGATTTGCATCTGTCTTTGTAATGCTTGTATCTCTCTGTAGAGGCCCATCGGGGCAGACTGCTGTGCGGGCAGCGGCGCCCAGAATAGGGGGCGGAGCTAGGCTTAGGAGGGGCCTATAAAAGCGGCCGCCCAGCCAGGCAGCGGCACAGCAGCCAGCGAGCAGCGGCACAGCAGCCAGCGAACATGGGAGTTTGCATGGGTGAGTTCCCATTGGAGGAGCAGGTATTTGGATTTGCATCATTTTTGTGGATTTGCATCTGTCTTTGTAGTGCTTGTATCTCTCTGTAGAGGCCCGTCGGGGCAGACTGCTGAGCGGGCAGAGGCGCCCTGAGTAGGGGGCGGAGCTAGGCTGAGGAGGGGCCTATAAAAGCGGCTGCCCATTCAGGCAGCGGCACTGTAGCCAGCGAGCAGCGGCACAGGAGCCAGCGAACAGGGGCGTTTGCGTGGGAGAGTTCCCATTGGAGGAGCAGGTATTTGGATTTGCATCTGTCTTTGTGGATTTGCATCTGTCTTTGTAATGCTTGTATCTCTCTGTAGAGGCCCGTCGGGGCAGAATGGTGAGCGGGCAGCGGCGCCCTGAGTAGGAGGCGGAGTTAGGCTGAGGAGGGGCCGATAAAAGCGGCCGCCCAGCCCTGCAGCGGCACAGGAGCCAGCGAAAAGGGGAGTTTGCGTGGGAGAGTTCCCATTGGAGGAGCAGGTATTTGGATTTGCATCTGTCTTTGTGGATTTGCATCTGTCTTTGTAATGCTTGTATCTCTCTGTAGAGGCCCGTCTGGGCAGAATGGTGAGCGGGCAGCGGCGCCCTGAGTAGGAGGCGGAGCTAGGCTGAGGAGGGGCCTATAAAATGGCCACCGAGCCAGGCAGCGGCACAGTAGCCAGCGAGTAGCGGCACAGGAGACAGTGAACA
The DNA here is from genome assembly GCF_020497125.1 of Mauremys mutica. Lineage (NCBI taxonomy): Eukaryota > Metazoa > Chordata > Testudines > Geoemydidae > Mauremys > Mauremys mutica. Next base: position 5,374 of record NW_025423175.1, read on the forward strand.
GGGGAGTTTGCGTAGGAGAGTTCCCATTGGAGGAGCAGGTATTTGGATTTGCATCTGTCCTTGTGGATTTGCATCTGTCTTTCTAGTGCTTGTATCTCTCTGTAGAGGCTCGTCGGGGCAGACTGCTGTGCGGGCAGCGGCGCCCAGAATAGGGGGCGGAGCTAGGCTTAGGAGGGGCCTATAAAAGCGGCCGCCCAGCCAGGCAACGGCACAGGAGCCAGCGAGCAGCGGCACAGCAGCCAGCGAACATGGGAGTTTGTGTGGGTGAGTTCCCATTGGAGGAGCAGGTATTTGGATTTGCATGTGTCTTTGTGGATTTGCATCTGTCTTTGTAGTGCTTGCATCTCTCTGTAGAGACCCGTCGGGGCAGTCTGCTGAGCGGACAGCGGCGCCCTGAGTAGGGGGCGGAGCTAGGCTGAGGCAGGGCCTATAAAAGCCGCCGATCAGCCAGGCAGCGGCACAGGAGCCAGCGAGCAGCGGCACAGGAGCTGGCGAACAGGGGAGTTTGTGTGGGAGAGTTCTCATTGGAGGAGCAGGTATTTGGATTTGCATCTGTCTTTGTGGATTTGCATCTGTCTTGGTAGTGCTTGTATCTCTCTGCAGAGGCCCGTCTGGGCAGACTGCTGAGCGGGAAGCGGAGCCCTGAGTAGGGGGCGGAGCTAGGCTGAGGAGGGGCCTATAAAAGCAGCCGCCCAGCCAGGCAGGGGCACAGGAGCCAGCGAGCAGCGGCACAGGAGCCAGCGAACAGGGAGATTGCATGGGAGAGTTCCCATTGGAGGAGAACGTATTTGGATTTGCATCTGTCTTTGTAGTGCTTGTATCTCTCTGTAGAGGCCCGTCGGGGCAGACTGCTGAGCGGGAAGAGGCGCCCTGAGTAGGGGGCGGAGCTAGGTGAGGAGGGGCCTATAAAAGCGGCTGCCCAGCCAGGCAGCGGCACAGGAGCCAGCAAGCAGCGGCACAGAAACCAGCGAACAGGGGCGTTTCCGTGGGAGAGTTCCCATTGGAGGAGCAGGTATTTGGATTTGCATCTGTCTTTGTGGATTTGCATCTGTCTTTGTAGTGCCTGTATCTCTCTGCAGAGGCCCGTCGGGGCAGACTGCGGAGCGGGAAGCGGAGCCCTGAGTAGGGGGCGGAGCTAGGCTGAGGAGGGGCCTATAAAAGCAGCCGCCCAGCCAGGCAGGGGGACAGGAGCCAGCGAGCAGCGGCACAGGAGCCAGCGAACAGGGGAGATTGCATGGGAGAGTTCCCATTGGAGGAGAACGTATTTGGATTTGCATCTGTCTTTGTAGTGCTTGTATCTCTCTGTAGAGGCCCGTTGGGGCAGAATGCTGAGCTGGCAGAGGCGCCCTGAGTGCGGGGCGGAGCTAGGCTGAGGAGGGGCCTATAAAAGCAGCCGCCCAGCCAGGCAGTGGCACAGGAGCCAGCGAGCAGCGGCACAGGAGCCAGCGAACAGGGGAGTTTGCGTGTGAGAGTTCCCACTTGAGGAGCAGGTATTTGGCTTTGCATCTGTCTTTGTGGATTGGCATCTGTCTTTGTAATGCTTGTATCTCTCTGTAGAGGCCCGTCGGGGCAGACTGCTGGGCGGGCAGCGGCGCCCTGAGTAGGGGGCGGAGCTAGGCTGAGGAGGGGCCTATAAAAGCGGCTGCCCAGCCAGGCAGCCGTACAGGAGCCAGCGAGCAGCGGCACAGGAGCCAGCGAACAGGGGCGTTTGCGTGGGAGAGTTCCCATTGGAGGAGCAGGTATTTGGATTTGCATCTGTCTTTGTGGATTTGCATCTCTCTTTGTAGTGCTTGTATCTCTCTCTAGAGGCCCGTCGGCGCAGACTGCTGAGCGGGCAGCGGCGCCCTGAGTAGGGGGCGGAGCTAGGCTGAGGAGGGGCCGATAAAAGCGGCCGCCCAGCCCTGCAGCGGCACAGGAGCCAGCGAAAAGGGGAGTTTGCGTGGGAGAGTTCCCATTGGAGGAGCAGGTATTTGGATTTGCATCTGTCTTTGTGGATTTGCATCTGTCTTTGTAATGCTTGTATCTCTCTGTAGAGGCCCGTCGGGGCAGAATGGTGAGCGGGCAGCGGCGCCCTGAGTAGGAGGCGGAGCTAGGCTGAGGAGGGGCCTATAAAAGCGGCCACCGAGCCAGGCAGCGGCACAGTAGCCAGCGAGCAGCGGCACAGGAGACAGTGAACAGGGGAGTTTGCGTAGGAGAGTTCCTATTGGAGGAGCAGGTATTTGGATTTGCATCTGTCCTTGTGGATTTGCATCTGTCTTTCTAGTGCTTGTATCTCTCTGTAGAGGCCCGTCGGGGCAGGACTGCTGAGCGGGCAGCGGCGCCCAGAATAGGGGGCGGAGCTAGGCTGAGGAGGGGCCTATAAAAGCGGCCGCTCTGCCTGGCAGCCGCACAGGAGCCAGCGAGCAGCGGCACAGTAGCCAGTGAACAGGGGCGTTTGCATGGGAGTTCCCATTGGAGGAGCAGGTATTTGGATTTGCATCTGTCTTTGTGGATTGGCATCTGTCTTTGTAATGCTTGTATCTCTCTGTAGAGGCCCGTCGGGGCAGACTGCTGGGCGGGCAGCGGCGCCCTGAGTAGGGGGCGGAGCTAGGCTGAGGAGGGGCCTATAAAAGCGGCTGCCCAGCCAGGCAGCCGTACAGGAGCCAGCGAGCAGCGGCACAGGAGCCAGCGAACAGGGGCGTTTGCGTGGGAGAGTTCCCATTGGAGGAGCAGGTATTTGGATTTGCATCTGTCTTTGTGGATTTGCATTCTCTTTGTAGTGCTTGTATCTCTCTCTAGAGGCCCGTCGGCGCAGACTGCTGAGCGGGCAGCGGCGCCCTGAGTAGGGGGCGGAGCTAGGCTGAGGAGGGGCCGATAAAAGCGGCCGCCCAGCCCTGCAGCGGCACAGGAGCCAGCGAAAAGGGGAGTTTGCGTGGGAGAGTTCCCATTGGAGGAGCAGGTATTTGGATTTGCATCTGTCTTTGTGGATTTGCATCTGTCTTTGTAATGCTTGTATCTCTCTGTAGAGGCCCGTCGGGGCACAATGGTGAGCGGGCAGCGGCGCCCTGAGTAGGAGGCGGAGCTAGGCTGAGGAGGGGCCTATAAAAGCGGCCATCGAGCCAGGCAGCGGCACAGTAGCCAGCGAGCAGCGGCACAGGAGACAGTGAACAGGGGAGTTTGCGTAGGAGAGTTCCTATTGGAGGAGCAGGTATTTGGATTTGCATCTGTCCTTGTGGATTTGCATCTGTCTTTCTAGTGCTTGTATCTCTCTGTAGAGGCCCGTCGGGGCAGACTGCTGTGCGGGCAGCGGCGCCCAGAATAGGGGGCGGAGCTAGGCTTAGGAGGGGCCTATAAAAGCGGCCGCCCAGCCAGGCAACGGCACAGGAGCCAGCGAGCAGCGGCACAGTAGCCAGTGAACAGGGGAGTTTGTGTGGGAGAGTTCCCATTGGAGGAGCAGGTATTTGGATTTGCATCGTTTTTGTGGATTTGCATCTGTCTTTGTAGTCCTTGTATCTCTCTGTAGAGGCCCGTCGGGGCAGAATGCTGAGCGAGCAGCGGCGCCCTGAGTAGGGGGCGGAGCTAGGCTGAGGAGGGGCCTGTAAAAGCGGCCGCCCGGCCAGGCAGCGGCACAGGAGCCAGAAAACAGGGCGGTGAAAAGGGTTTTTTGAGTCGGAAAGTTCCCATTGGAGGAGCAGGTATTTGGATTTGCATCTGTCTTTGTGGATTTGCATCTGTCTTTGTAGTGCTTGTATCTCTCTCTAGAGGCTCGTCAGCGCAGACTGCTGAGCGGGCAGCGGCGCCCTGAGTAGGGGGCGGAGCTAGGCTGAGGAGGGGCCTATAAAAGCTGCCGCCCAGCCCTGCAGCGGCACAGGAGCCAGCGAACAGGGGAGCTTGCGTGGGAGAGTTCCCATTGGAGGAGCAGGTATTTGGATTTGCATCTGTCTTTGTGGATTTGCATCTGTCTTTGTAATGCTTGTATCTCTCTGTAGAGGCCCGTCGGGGCAGAATGGTGAGCGGGCAGCGGCGCCCTGAGTAGGAGGTGGAGCTAGGCTGAGGAGGGGCCTATAAAAGCGGCCACCGAGCCAGGCAGCGGCATAGTAGCCAGCGAGCAGCGCACAGGAGACAGTGAACAGGGGAGCTTGCGTGGGAGAGTTCCCATTGGAGGAGCAGGTATTTGGATTTGCATCTGTCCTTGTGGATTTGCATCTGTCTTTCTACTGCTTGTATCTCTCTGTAGAGGCCCGTCGGGGCAGACTGCTGTGCGGGCAGCGGCGCCCAGAATAGGCGGCGGAGCTAGGCTTAGGAGGGGCCTATAAAAGCGGCCGCCCAGCCAGGCAGCGGCACAGGAGCCAGCGAAGAAGGGAGTTTGTGTGGGAGAGTTCCCATTGGAGGAGCAGGTATTTGGATTTGCATCATTTTTGTTGATTTGCATCTGTCTTTTTAGTCCTTGTATCTCTCTGTAGAGGCCCGTCGGGGCAGACTGCTGAGCGGGCAGCGGCGCCCTGAGTAGGGGGCGGAGCTATGCTGAGGAGGGGCCTATAAAAGCGGCTGCCCATTCAGGAAGCGGCACAGTAGCCAGCGAGCAGAGGCACAGGAGCCAGCGAACAGGGGCGTTTGCGTGGGAGAGTTCCCATTGGAGGAGCAGGTATTTGGATTTGCATCTGTCTTTGTGGATAAGCATCTGTCTTTGTAGTGCTTGCATCTCTCTCTAGAGGCCCGTCGGGGCAGACTGCTGTGCGGGCAGCGGCGCCCAGAATAGGGGGCGGAGCTAGGCTGAGGAGGGGCCTATAAAAGCGGCACCCAGCCAGGCAGCGGCACAGGAGCCAGCAAACAGGGTTGCGAACTGGGGAGTTTGAGTGGGAGAGTTCCCATTGGAGGAGCAGGTATTTGGATTTGCATCTGTCTTTGTGGATTTGCATCTGTCTTTGTAGTGCTTGTATCTCTCTCTAGAGGCCCGTCAGCGCAGACTGTTGAGCGGGCAGCGGCGCCCTGAGTAGGGGGCGGAGCTAGGCTGAGGAGGGGCCTATAAAAGCTGCCGCCCAGCCCTGCAGCGGCACAGGAGCCAGCTAACAGGGGAGCTTGCGTGGGAGAGTTCCCATTGGAGGAGCAGGTATTTGGATTTGCATCTGTCTTTGTGGATTTGCATCTGTCTTTGTAATGCTTGTATCTCTCTGTAGAGGCCCGTCGGGGCAGAATGGTGAGCGGGGAGCGGCGCCCTGAGTAGGAGGTGGAGCTAGGCTGAGGAGGGGCCTATAAAAGCGGCCACCGAGCCAGGCAGCGGCACAGTAGCCAGCGAGCAGCGGCACAGGAGACAGTGAACAGGGGAGTTTGCGTGGGAGAGTTCCCATTGGAGGAGCAGGTATTTGGATTTGCATCTGTCTTTGTGGATTTGCATCTGTCTTTGTAGTGCTTGTATCTCTCTGTAGAGGCCCGTCGGGGCAGACTGCTGAGCGGGCAGCGGCGCCCTGAGTAGGGGGCGGAGCTAGGCTGAGGAGGGGCCTATAAAAGCGGCCGCTCTGCCTGGCAGCCGCACAGGAGCCAGCGAGCAGCGGCACAGGAGCCAGTGAACAGGGGCGTTTGCATGGGAGAGTTCCCATTGGAGGAGCAGGTATTTGGATTTGCATCATTTTTGTTGATTTGCATCTGTCTTTGTAGTCCTTGTATCTCTCTGTAGAGGCCCGTCGGGGCAGACTGCTGAGCGGGCAGCGGCGCCCTGAGTAGGGGGCGGAGCTAGGCTGAGGAGGGGCCTATAAAAGCGGCTGCCCATTCAGGCAGCGGCACAGTAGCCAGCGAGCAGAGGCACAGGAGCCAGCGAACAGGGGAGTTTGTGTGGGAGAGTTCCCATTGGAGGAGCAGGTATTTGGATTTGCATCTGTCTTTGTGGATTTGCATCTGTCTTTGTAGTGCTTGTATCTCTCTGTAGAGGCCCGTCGGGGCAGACTGCTGAGCGGGCAGCGGCGCCCTGAGTAGGGGGCGGAGCTAGGCTGAGGAGGGGCCTATAAAAGCGGCCGCTCTGCCTGGCAGCCGCACAGGAGCCAGCGAGCAGCGGCACAGTAGCCAGTGAACAGGGGCGTTTGCATGGGAGAGTTCCCATTGGAGGAGCAGGTATTTGGATTTGCATCTGTCTTTGTGGATTGGCATCTGTCTTTGTAATGCTTGTATCTCTCTGTAGAGGCCCGTCGGGGCAGACTGCTGGGCGGGCAGCGGCGCCCTGAGTAGGGGGCGGAGCTAGGCTGAGGAGGGGCCTATAAAAGCGGCTGCCCAGCCCTGCAGCGGCACAGGAGCCAGCGAAAAGGGGAGTTTGCGTGGGAGAGTTCCCATTGGAGGAGCAGGTATTTGGATTTGCATCTGTCTTTGTGGATTTGCATCTGTCTTTGTAGTGCTTGTATCTCTCTGTAGAGGCCCGTCGGGGCAGACTGCTGAGCGGGCAGCGGCGCCCTGAGTAGGGGGCGGAGCTAGGCTGAGGAGGGGCCTATAAAAGCGGCCGCTCTGCCTGGCAGCCGCACAGGAGCCAGCGAGCAGCGGCACAGTAGCCAGTGAACAGGGGCGTTTGCATGGGAGAGTTCCCATTGGAGGAGCAGGTATTTGGATTTGCATCGTTTTTGTGGATTTGCATCTGTCTTTGTAGTCCTTGTATCTCTCTGTAGAGGCCCGTCGGGGCAGAATGGTGAGCGGGCAGCGGCGCCCTGAGTAGGAGGCGGAGCTAGGCTGAGGAGGGGCCTATAAAAGCGGCCATCGAGCCAGGCAGCGGCACAGTAGCCAGCGAGCAGCGGCACAGGAGACAGTGAACAGGGGCGTTTGCGTAGGAGAGTTCCTATTGGAGGAGCAGGTATTTGGATTTGCATCTTTCCTTGTGGATTTGCATCTGTCTTTCTAGTGCTTGTATCTCTCTGTAGAGGCCCGTCGGGGCAGACTGCTGTGCGGGCAGCGGCGCCCAGAATAGGGGGCGGAGCTAGGCTTAGGAGGGGCCTATAAAAGCGGCCGCCCAGCCAGGCAACGGCACAGGAGCCAGCGAGCAGCGGCACAGCAGCCAGCGAACAGGGGAGTTTGTGTGGGAGAGTTCCCATTGGAGGAGCAGGTATTTGGATTTGCATCTGTCTTTGTGGATTTGCATCTGTCTTTGTAGTGCTTGTATCTCTCTGTAGAGGCCTGTCGGGGCAGACTGCTGAGCGGGCAGCGGCGCCCTGAGTAGGGGGCGGAGCTAGGCTGAGGAGGGGCCTATAAAAGCGGCCGCTCTGCCTGGCAGCCGCACAGGAGCCAGCGAGCAGCGGCACAGTAGCCAGTGAACAGGGGCGTTTGCATGGGAGAGTTCCCATTGGAGGAGCAGGTATTTGGATTTGCATCGTTTTTGTGGATTTGCATCTGTCTTTGTAGTCCTTGTATCTCTCTGTAGAGGCCCGTCGGGGCAGAATGCTGAGCGAGCAGCGGCGCCCTGAGTAGGGGGCGGAGCTAGGCTGAGGAGGGGCCTGTAAAAGCGGCCCACCCAGCCAGGCAGCGGCACAGGAGCCAGAAAACAGGGCGGTGAAAAGGGTTTTTCGAGTCGGAAAGTTCCCATTGGAGGAGCAGGTATTTGGATTTGCATCTGTCTTTGTGGATTTGCATCTGTCTTTGTAGTGCTTGTATCTCTCTCTAGAGGCTCGTCAGCGCAGACTGCTGAGCGGGCAGCGGCGCCCTGAGTAGGGGGCGGAGCTAGGCTGAGGAGGGGCCTATAAAAGCTGCCGCCCAGCCCTGCAGCGGCACAGGAGCCAGCGAACAGGGGAGCTTGCGTGGGAGAGTTCCCATTGGAGGAGCAGGTATTTGGATTTGCATCTGTCTTTGTGGATTTGCATCTGTCTTTGTAATGCTTGTATCTCTCTGTAGAGGCCCGTCGGGGCAGAATGGTGAGCGGGCAGCGGCGCCCTGAGTAGGAGGTGGAGCTAGGCTGAGGAGGGGCCTATAAAAGCGGCCACCGAGCCAGGCAGCGGCATAGTAGCCAGCGAGCAGCGACACAGGAGACAGTGAACAGGGGAGTTTGCGTGGGAGAGTTCCCATTGGAGGAGCAGGTATTTGGATTTGCATCTGTCCTTGTGGATTTGCATCTGTCTTTCTACTGCTTGTATCTCTCTGTAGAGGCCCGTCGGGGCAGACTGCTGTGCGGGCAGCGGCGCCCAGAATAGGCGGCGGAGCTAGGCTTAGGAGGGGCCTATAAAAGCGGCCGCCCAGCCAGGCAGCGGCACAGGAGCCAGCGAGTAGCGGCACAGGAGCCAGCGAACAAGGGAGTTTGTGTGGGAGAGTTCCCATTGGAGGAGCAGGTATTTGGATTTGCATCATTTTTGTTGATTTGCATCTGTCTTTTTAGTCCTTGTATCTCTCTGTAGAGGCCCGTCGGGGCAGACTGCTGAGCGGGCAGCGGCGCCCTGAGTAGGGGGCGGAGCTATGCTGAGGAGGGGCCTATAAAAGCGGCTGCCCATTCAGGAAGCGGCACAGTAGCCAGCGAGCAGAGGCACAGGAGCCAGCGAACAGGGGCGTTTGCGTGGGAGAGTTCCCATTGGAGGAGCAGGTATTTGGATTTGCATCTGTCTTTGTGGATTTGCATCTGTCTTTGTAGTGCTTGTATCTCTCTCTAGAGGCTCGTCAGCGCAGACTGCTGAGCGGGCAGCGGCGCCCTGAGTAGGGGGCGGAGCTAGGCTGAGGAGGGGCCTATAAAAGCTGCCGCCCAGCCCTGCAGCGGCACAGGAGCCAGCGAACAGGGGAGCTTGCGTGGGAGAGTTCCCATTGGAGGAGCAGGTATTTGGATTTGCATCTGTCTTTGTGGATTTGCATCTGTCTTTGTAATGCTTGTATCTCTCTGTAGAGGCCCGTCGGGGCAGAATGGTGGGCGGGCAGCGGCGCCCTGAGTAGGAGGTGGAGCTAGGCTGAGGAGGGGCCTATAAAAGCGGCCACCGAGCCAGGCAGCGGCATAGTAGCCAGCGAGCAGCGACACAGGAGACAGTGAACAGGGGAGTTTGCGTGGGAGAGTTCCCATTGGAGGAGCAGGTATTTGGATTTGCATCTGTCCTTGTGGATTTGCATCTGTCTTTCTACTGCTTGTATCTCTCTGTAGAGGCCCGTCGGGGCAGACTGCTGTGCGGGCAGCGGCGCCCAGAATAGGCGGCGGAGCTAGGCTTAGGAGGGGCCTATAAAAGCGGCCGCCCAGCCAGGCAGCGGCACAGGAGCCAGCGAGTAGCGGCACAGGAGCCAGCGAACAAGGGAGTTTGTGTGGGAGAGTTCCCATTGGAGGAGCAGGTATTTGGATTTGCATCATTTTTGTTGATTTGCATCTGTCTTTTTAGTCCTTGTATCTCTCTGTAGAGGCCCGTCGGGGCAGACTGCTGAGCGGGCAGCGGCGCCCTGAGTAGGGGGCGGAGCTATGCTGAGGAGGGGCCTATAAAAGCGGCTGCCCATTCAGGAAGCGGCACAGTAGCCAGCGAGCAGAGGCACAGGAGCCAGCGAACAGGGGCGTTTGCGTGGGAGAGTTCCCATTGGAGGAGCAGGTATTTGGATTTGCATCTGTCTTTGTGGATAAGCATCTGTCTTTGTAGTGCTTGCATCTCTCTCTAGAGGCCCGTCGGGGCAGACTGCTGTGCGGGCAGCGGCGCCCAGAATAGGGGGCGGGGCTAGGCTGAGGAGGGGCCTATAAAAGCGGCACCCAGCCAGGCAGCGGCACAGGAGCCAGCAAACAGGGTTGCGAACTGGGGAGTTTGAGTGGGAGAGTTCCCATTGGAGGAGCAGGTATTTGGATTTGCATCATTTTTGTGGATTTGCATCTGTCTTTGTAGTCCTTGTATCTCTCTGTAGAGGCCCGTCGGGGCAGACTGCTGAGCGGGCAGCGGCGCCCTGAGTAGGGGGCGGAGTTAGGCTGAGGAGGGGCCTATAAAAAACGGCCGCCCATCCCTGCAGCGGCACAGGAGCCAGCGAACAGGGGAGTTTGCGTGGGAGAGTTCCCACTGGAGGAGCAGGTATTTGGATTTGCATCTGTCTTTGTGGATTTGGATCTGTCTTTGTAATGCTTGTATCTCTCTGTAGAGGCCCGTCGGGGCAGAATGGTGAGCGGGCAGCGGCGCCCTGAGTAGGAGGCGGAGCTAGGCTGAGGAGGGGCCTATAAAAGCGGCCACCGAGCCAGGCAGCGGCACAGTAGCCAGCGAGTAGCGGCATAGGAGACAGTGAACAGGGGAGTTTGCGTGGGAGAGTTCCCATTGGAGGAGCAGGTATTTGGATTTGCATCTGTCCTTGTGGATTTGCTTCTGTTTTTCTAGTGCTTGTATCTCTCTGTAGAGGCCCGTCGGGGCAGACTGCTGTGCGGGCAGCGGCGCCCAGAATAGGGGGCGGAGCTAGGCTTAGGAGGGGCCTATAAAAGCGGCCGCCCAGCCAGGCAGCGGCACAGGAGCCAGCGAGCAGCGGCACAGCAGCCAGCGAACATGGGAGTTTGCATGGGAGAGTTCCCATTGGAGGAGCAGGTATTTGGATTTGCATCATTTTTGTGGATTTGCGTCTGTCTTTGTAGTGCTTGTATCTCTCTGTAGAGGCCCGTCGGGGCAGACTGCTGAGCGGGCAGAGGCGCCCTGAGTAGGGGGCGGAGCTAGACTGAGGAGGGGCCTATAAAAGCGGCTGCCCATTCAGGCAGCGGCACAGTAGCCAGCGAGCAGCGGCAAAGGAGCCAGCGAACAGGGGCGTTTGCGTGGGAGAGTTCCCATTGGAGGAGCAGGCATTTGGATTTGCATCTGTCTTTGTGGATAAGCATCTGTCTTTGTAGTGCTTGCATCTCTCTGTAGATGCCCGTCGGCGCAGACTGCTGAGCGGGCAGCGGCGCCCTGAGTAGGGGGCGGAGCTCGGCTGAGGAGGGGCCTATAAAAGCGGCACCCAGCCAGGCAGCGGCACAGGAGCCAGCAAACAGGGTTGCGAACAGGGGAGTTTGAGTGGGAGAGTTCCCATTGGAGGAGCAGTTATTTGGATTTGCATCTTTTTTGTGGATTTGCATCTGTCTTTGTAGTCCTTGTATCTCTCTGTAGAGGCCCGTCGGGGCAGACTGCTGAGCGGGCAGCGGCGCCCTGAGTAGGGGGCGGAGGGGCCTATAAAAGCGGCCGCCCAGCCAGGCAGCGGCAAAGCTGCGAGCAGCGGTACAGGAGCCGGCGAACAGGGGAGTTTGCGTGGGAGAGTTCCCATTGGAGGAGCAGGTATTTGGATTTGCATCTGTCTTTGTGGATTTGCATCTGTCTTTGTAGTGCTTGTATCTCTCTGTAGAGGCCCGTCGGGGCAGACTGCTGAGCGGGCAGCGGCGCCCTGAGTAGGGGGCGGAGCTAGGCTGAGGAGGGGCCTATAAAAGCGGCCGCTCTGCCTGGCAGCCGCACAGGAGCCAACGAGCAGCGGCACAGGAGCCACTGAACAGGGGCGTTTGCATGGGAGAGTTCCCATTGGAGGAGCAGGTATTTGATTTGCATCATTTTTGTGGATTTGCATCTGTCTTTGTAGTCCTTGTATCTCTCTGTAGAGGCCCGTCGGGGCAGACTGCTGTGCGGGCAGCGGCGCCCTGAGTAGGGGGCGGAGCTAGGCTGAGGAGGGGCCTATAAAAGCGGCCCCCCCGCCAGGCAGCGGCACAGGAGCCAGTGAGCAGCGGCAGAGGAGCCAGTGAACAGGGGAGTTTGCATGGGAGAGTTCCCATTGGAGGAGCAGGTATTTGGATTTGCATCTTTTTTTTGGATTTCCATCTGTCTTTGTAGTGCTTGTATCTCTCTATAGAGGCCCGTAGGGGCAGACTGCTGAGCGGGCAGCGGCGCCTAGAGTAGGGGGCGGAGTTAGGCTGAGGAGGGGCCTATAAAAGCGGCCGCCCAGCCAGGCAGCGGCAAAGCTGCGAGCAGCGGTACAGGAGCCGGCGAACTGGGGACTTTGCGTGGGAGAGTTCCCATTGGAGGAGCAGGTATTTGGATTTGCATCTGTCTTTGTGAATTTGCATCTGTCTTTGTAGTGCTTGTATCTCTCTGTAGAGGTCCGTCGGGGCAGACTGCTGAGCGGGCTGCGGTGACAGAGTAGGGGGCGGAGCTAGGCTGAGGAGGGGCCTATCAAAGCGGCCGCCCAGCCAGGCAGCGGCACAGCTGCGAGCAGCGGCACAGGAGCCAGCGAGCAGCAGCCCAGGAGCCAGGGCACAGGGGAGTTTGTGTGGGAGAGTTCCCATTGGAGGAGCAGGTATTTGGATTTGCATCATTTTTGCGGATTTGCATCTTTCTTTGTAGTGCTTGTATCTCTCTCTAGAGGCCCGTCGCCACAGATTGCTGAGCGGGCAGCGGTGACCTGAGTAGGGGTCGGAGCTAGGCTGAGGAGGGGCCTATAAAAGCGGCCACCCAGCCAGGCAGCGGCACAAGAGCCAGCGAGCAGCGGCACAGGAGCTAGGGAACAGGGGAGTTTGCGTGGGAGAGTTCGCATTGGAGGAGCAGGTTTTTGGATTTGCATCTGTCTTTGTGGATTTGCATCTGTCTTTGTAGTGCTTGTATCTCTCTGTAGAGGCCCGTCGGGGCAGACTGCTGAGCGGGCAGCGGCGCCCTGAGTAGGGGGCGGAGCTAGGCTGAGGAGGGGCCTATAGAAGCGGCCGCCCAGCCTGGCAGCTGCACAGGAGCCAGCGAGCAGCGGCACAGGAGCAAGCGAAGAGGGGAGTTTGTGTGGGAGAGTTCCCATTGGAGGAGCAGGTATTTGGATTTGCATCTGTCTTTTTGGATTTGCATCTGTCTTTGTAGTGCTTGTATCTCTCTGTAGAGGCCCGTCGGGGCAGACTGCTGAGCGGGCAGCGGCGCCCAGAGTAGGGGGCGGAGCTAGGTTGAGGAGGGGCCTATAAAAGCGGCTGCCCAGCCAGGCAGCGGCACAGGAGCCAGCGAGCAGCGGCACAGGAGGAAGCGAAGAGGGGAGTTTGTGTGGGAGAGTTCCCATTGGAGGAGCAGGTATTTGGATTTGCATCTGTCTTTCTGGATTTGCATTTCTCTTTGTAGTGCTTTTATCTCTCTGTAGATTTCCGTCGCGTCAGTATGCTGAGCAGGCAGCGACGCCCTGAGTAGGGGGCGGAGCAAGGCTGAGAAGGGGCCTATAAAAGCGGCCGCTCTGCCTGGCACATGCACAGGAGCTAGCGAGCAGCGGCACATGAGCCAGTGAACAGGGGTCTTTGAATGGGAGAGTTCCCATTGGAGGATCAGGTATTTGGATTTGAATCATTTTGTGGATTTGCATGTGTCTTTGTAATGCTTGTATCTCTCTGTAGAGGCCCGTCGGGGCAGAGTGCTGAGCGGGCAGCGGCGCCCTGAGTAGGGGCGGAGCTTGGCTGAGGAGGGGCCTATAAAAGCGGCTGCCCATTCAGGCAGCGGCACAGTAGCCAGCGAGCAGCGGCACAGGAGCCAGCGAACAGGGGCGTTTGCGTGGGAGAGTTCCCATTGGAGGAGCAGGTATTTGGATTTGCATCTGTCTTTGTGGATAAACATCTGTCTTTGTAGTGCTTGTATCTCTCTCTAGAGGCCCGTCGGCGCAGACTGCTTAGCGGGCAGCGGCGACCTGAATAGGGGTCGGAGCTAGGCTGAGGAGGGGCCTATAAAAGCGGCCACCCAGCCAGGCAGTTGCAGAGGAGCCAGCGAGCAGCGGCACAGGAGTCAGTGAACAGGGGAGTTTGCATGGAAGAGTTCCCATTGGAGGAGCAGGTATTTGGATTTGCATCTTTTTTGTGGATTTGCATCTGTCTTTGTAGTGCTTGTATCTCTCTGTAGAGGCCCGTCGGGGCAGACTGCTTAGCGGGCAGCGGCGCCCTGAGTAGGGGGCGGAGCTAGGCTGAGGAGGGGCCTATAAAAGCGGCCGCTCTGCCTGGCAGCCGCACAGGAGCCAGCGAGCAGCGGCACAGGAGCCAGTGAACAGGGGCGTCTGCATGGGAGAGTTCCCATTGGAGGAGCAGGTATTTGGATTTGCATCATTTTTGTGGATTTGCATCTGTCTTTGTAGTGCTTGTTTCTCTCTCTAGGGGCCCGTCGGCGGAGACTGCTGAGCGGGCAGCGGCGACCTGAGTAGGGGTCGGAGCTAGGCTGAGGAGGGGCCTATAAAAGCGGCCACCCAGCCAGGCAGCGGCACAGGAGCCAGTGAGCAGCGGCACAGGAGCCAGTGAACAGGTGCGTTTGCATGGGAGAGTTCCCATTGGAGGAGCAGGTATTTGGATTTGCATCTCTGTCATTGTAGTGCTTTTATCTCTCTGTAGAGGCCCGTCGGGGCAGACTGCTGAGCGGGCAGCGGCGCCTTGAGTAGGGGTCGGAGCTACGCTGAGGAGGGGCCTATAAAAGCGGCCGCCCAGCCAGGCAGCGGCGCAAGAGCCAGTAAACAGGGGAGTTTGTGAGGGAGAGTTCTCATTGGAGAAGCAGGTATTTGGATTTGCATCTGTCTTTGTGGATTTGCATCTGTCTTTGTAGTGCTTGTATCTCTCTGTAGAGGCCCGTCGGGGCAGACTGCTGAGCGGGCAGCGGCGCCCTGAGTAGGGGGCGGAGCTAGGCTGAGGAGGGCCTTAAAAGCGGCCGCCCAGAAAGGCAGCGGCGCAAGAGCCAGTAAACAGGGCAGCGAACAGGGGAGTTTGCGTGGGAGTGTTCCCATTGGAGGAGCAGTATTTTGATTTGCATCTTTTTAGTGGATTTGCATCTGTATTTGTAGTGCTTGTATCTCTCTCTAGAGGCCCGTCGGCGCAGACTGCTGAGCGGGCAGCTGCGAACTGAGTAGGGGTCGGAGCTAGGCTGAGGAGGGGCCTATAAAAGCGGCCGCCCAACCAGGCAGCGGCACAGGAGTCAGCGAGCAGCGGCACAGGAATCAGCGAACAGAGTAGTTTGCGTGGGAGAGTTCCCATTGGAGGAGCAGGTATTTGGATTTGCATCTGTCTTTGTCGATTTGCATCTGTCTTTGTAGTGCTTGTATGTCTCTGTAGAGGCCCGTCTGGGCAGACTGCTGAGCAGGCAGCGGAGCCCTGAGTAGGGGGCGGAGCTAGGCTGAGGAGGGGCCTATAAAAGCTGCCTCCCAGCCAGTCAGTGGCACAGGAACCAGCGAGCAGCGGCACAGGAGCCAGGGAAAAGGGGCGTTTGCGTGGGAGAGTTCCCATTGGAGGAGCAGGTATTTGGCTTTGCATCTCTGTCTTTGTAGTGCTTGTATCTCTCTGTAGAGGCCCGTCGGGGCAGGCTGCTGAGAGGACAGCGGCGCCCTGAGTAGGGGGCGGAGCTAGGCTGAGGAGGGGCCTATAAAAGCGGCCGCCCAACCAGGCAGCGGCACAGGAGTCAGCGAACAGAGGAGTTTGCGTGGGAGAGTTCCCATTGGAGGAGCAGGTATTTGGATTTGCATCTGTCTTTGTGGATTTGCATCTGTCTTTGTAGTGCTTGTATCTCTCTGTAGAGGCGCGTCGGGGCAGACTGCTGAGCGGGCAGCGGCGCCCTGAGTAGGGGGCAGAGCTAGGCTGAGGAGGGGCCTATAAAAGCGCTCGCCCAGCCATGCCGCGGCACAGGAGTCAGCGAACAGGGCTGCGAACAGGGGAGTTTGCGTGGGACAGTTCCCATTGGAGGAGCAGGTATTTGGATTTGCATCTGTCTTTCTAGTGCTTGTATCTCTCTGTAGAGGCCCGTCGGGGCAGACTGCTGAGCGGGCAGCGGGGTCTTGAGTAGGGGGCGGAGCTAGGCTGAGGAGGGGCCTATAAAAGCGGCCGCCCAGCCAGGCAGCGGCACAGGAGCCAGCGAGCAGCAGCACAGGAGCATTCGAACAGGGGCATTTGCGTGGGAGGGTTCCCTTTGGAGGAGCAGGTATTTGGATTTGCATCTGTTTTGTGGATTTGCATCTGTCTTTGTAGTGCTTGTATCTCTCTGTAGAGGCCCGTCGGGGCAGAATGCTGAGCGGGAAGCGGCGCCCTGTGTAGGGGACGGAGCTAGGCTGAGGTGGGGCCTATAAAAGCAGCCGCCCAGCCAGGCAGCGGCACAGGAGCCAGCGAGCAGCGGCACAGGAGCCAGCTGATAGGGGAATTTGCGTGGGAGAGTTCCCATTGGAGGAGCAGGTATTTGGATTTGCATCTGTTTTGTGGATTTGCATCTGTCTTTGTAGTGCTTGTATCTATCTGTAGAGGCCCGTCGGGGCAGACTGCTGAGCGGGAAGCGGCGCCCTGTGTAGGGGACGGAGCTAGGCTGAGGAGGGGCCTATAAAAGCGTCCGCCCAGCCAGGCAGCGGCACAGGAGCCAGCGAGCAGCGGCACAGGAGCATTCGAACAGGGGCATTTGCGTGGGAGGGTTCCCATTGGAGGAGCAGGTATTTGGATGTGCATCTGTCTTTGTAGTGCTTGTATCTCTCTGTAGAGGCCCGTCGGGGCAGACTGCTGAGCGTGCAGCGGCCCCTGTGTAGGGGGCGGAGCTAGGCTGAGGAGGGGCCTATAAAAGCGGCCGCACAGCGAGGCAGCTGCACAGCTGCGAGCAGTGGCACAGGAGCCAACAAACAGGGCTGCGAACAGTGGAGTTTGTGTTGGAGCATTCCCATTGGAGGAGCAGGTATTTGGATTTGCATCTGACTTTGTGGATTTGCATCTGTCTTTGTAGTGCTTGTATCTCTCTGTAGAGGCCCGTCGGGGCAGACTGCTGAACGGGCAGCGGCGCATTGAGTAGGGGGCGGAGCTAGGCTGAGGAGGGGCCTATAAAAGCCGCCGCCCAGACAGGCAGCGGCACAGGAGCCAGCAAACAGGGCAGTTTGTGTGGGAGAGTTCCCATTGGAGGAGCAGGTATTTGGATTTGCATCTGTCTTTGTGGATTTGCATCTGTCTTTGTAGTGCTTGTATGTCTCTATAGAGGCCCGTCGGGGCAGACTG
This sequence comes from Mauremys mutica, assembly GCF_020497125.1. Classification (NCBI taxonomy): domain Eukaryota; kingdom Metazoa; phylum Chordata; order Testudines; family Geoemydidae; genus Mauremys; species Mauremys mutica. The sequence goes on from NW_025423175.1 coordinate 22,202, forward strand.
CTGAGCGGGCAGCGGCCCCCTGAGTAGGGGGCGGAGCTAGGCTGAGGAGGGGCCTATAAAAGCGGCCGCCCAGCCAGACAGCGACACAGGAGCCAGCGAGCAGCGGCACAGGAGGCAGCGAACAAGGGAGTTTGCGTGGGAGAGTTCCAATTGGAAGAGCAATATATTTGGATTTGCATTTGTCTTTGTGGATTTGCATCTGTCTTTGTAGTTCTTGTATGTCTCTATAGAGGCCCGTCAGGACAGACTGCTGAGCGGCCAGCGGCGCCCGAGGAGGGAGCGGAGCTAGGCTGAGGAAGGGCCTATAAAAGTGGCTGCCCAGCCAGGCAGCAGCACAGCAACCACGGAGCAGCGGCACAGGAGCCAGTGAAATGTGGAGTTTGCGTGGGAGAGTTCCCATTGGAGAAGCTGGTGTTTGGGTTTGCATCTGTCTTAGTGGATTTGCCTTTGTCTTTGTAGTGTTTGTATGTCTCTATAGAGGCCCGTCGGGGCAGACTGCTGAGCAGGTAGCGGCGCTCTGAGTAGGAGGCGGAGCTAGGCTGAGGAGGGGCCTATAAAAGCGGCCGCCCAGCCAGGCAGCGGCACTGGAGCCAGCAAACAGGGGAGTTTGCGTGGGAGAGTTACCATTTGAGAAGCAGGTAATTGGATTTGCATCTGTCTTTGTGTATTTGCATCTGTCTTTGTAGTGCTTGTATCTCTCTGTAGAGGCCCGTCGGGGCAGACTGCTGAGCGGGCAGCGGCGCCCTGAGTAGGGGGCGGAGCTAGGCTGGGGAGGGGCCTATAAAAACGGCCTCCCAGCCAGGCAGCGGCACAGGAGACAGCGAACAGGGAGTTTGCATGGGAGAGTTCCCATTGGAGGAGAAGTTATTTGGATTTGCATCTCTGTCTTTGTAGTGCTTGTATCTCTCTGTAGAGGCCCGTCGGGGCAGACTGCTGAGCGGGCAGCGGCGCCCTGAGTAGGGGGCGGAGCTAGGCTGGGGAGGGGCCTATAAAAACGGCCTCCCAGCCAGGCAGCGACACAGGAGCCAGCGAACAGGGGAGTTTGCGTGGGAGAGTTCCCTTTGGAGGAGCAGGTATTTGGATTTGTAACTGTCTTTGTGGATTTGCATCTGTCTTTGTAGTGCTTGTATCTCTCTGTAGAGGCCCGTCGGGGCAGACAATCAGCGGGCAGCGGCGCCCTGAGTAGGGGGCGGAAATAGGCTGAGGAAGGGCCTATAAAAGCTTCCGCCCAGCCAGGCGGCGGCTCAGGAGCAAGCGAGCAGTGGCACAGAAGCCAGCGAACAGGGGCGTTTGCGTGGGAGTGTTGCCATTGGAGGAGCATGTATTTGGATTTGCATCTGTATTTGTAGTGCTTGTATCTCTCTGTAGACGCCCGTCGGGGCAGACTGCTGAGCGGGCAGCGGCGCCCTGAGTATAGGGCGGAGCTAGGCTGAGGAGGGGCCTATAAAAGCGGCCGCCCAGCCAGGCAGCGGCACAGGAGCCAGCGAACAGGGGAGATTGTTTGGGAGAGTTCCCATTGGAGGAGCAGGTATGTGGATTTGCATCTGTCTTTGTGGATTTGCATCTGTCTTTGTAGTGCTTGTACCTATCTCTAGAGGCCGTCGGGGCAGACTGCTGAGCGGCAACGGCGCCCTTTGTAGGGGGCGGAAATAGGCTGAGGAAGGGCCTATAAAAGCGGTGGCCCAGCCAGGCGGCGGCTCAGGAGCCAGCGAGCAGTGGCACAGAAGCCAGTGAACAGGAGCCTTTGCGTGGGAGAGTTCCCATTGGAGGAGCAGGTATTTGGATTTGCATCTGTCTTTGTGTATTTGCATGTGTTTTTGTAGTGCTTGTATCTTTCTGTAGAGGCCCGTCGGGGCAGACTGCTGAGCGGGCTGCAGCGCCCTGAGTAGGGGGCGGAGCTAGGCTGTTGAGGGGCCTATACAAGCAGCCGCCCAGCCAGGCAGCAGCAAAGCTGCAAGCAGCGGTACAGGAGCCGGCGAACAGGGGACTTTGCATCGGAGAGTTCCCATTGGAGGAGCAGGTATTTGGATTTGCATCTCTCTTTGTGGATTAGCATCTGTCTTTGTAGTGCTTTTCTCTCTCTGTAGAGATCCGTCGGGGCAGACTGCTGAGCGGGCAGCGGCGCCCTGAGTAGGGGGCGGAGCTAGGATGAGGAGGGGACTATAAAAGCGGCCCCCAAGCCAGGCAGCGGCATAGGAACCAGCAAACAGGGCTGCGAAACAGGGGAGTTTGCTTGGGAGAGTTCCCATTGGAGGAGCAGGTATTTGGATTTGCATCTGTCTTTCTGGATTTGCATCTGTCTTTGTAGTGCTTGTATCTCTCTGTAGAGGCCCGTCGGGGCAGACTGCTGAGCGGGCAACGGCGCCCTGAGTAGGGGTTGGAGCAAGGCTGAGAAGGGGCCTATAAAAGCGACCGCTCTGCCTGGCAGATGCACAGGAGCTAGCGAGCAGCGGCACAAGAGCCAGTGAACAGGAGACTTTGAATGGGAGAGTTCCCATTGGAGGAGCAGGTATTTGGATTTGCATCTTTTTTGTGGATTTGCATCTGTCTTTGTAGTGCTTGTATCTCTCTGTATAGGCCCGTCGGGGCATACTGCTGAGCGGGCAGCGGCGCCCTGAGTAGGGGGCAGAGCTCGGCTGAGGAGGGGCCTATAAAAGCGGCACCCAGCCAGGCAGCGGCACAGGAGCCAGCAAACAGGGATTTCAAACAGGGAAGTTTGAGTTGGAGAGTTCCCATTGGAGGAGCAAGTATTTGGATTTGCATCTGTCTTAGTGGATTTCCAATTGTCTTTGTAATGCTTGTATCTCTCTGTAGATGCCCGTCAGGGCAGTCTGCTGAGCGGGCAGCGGTGCCCTGAGTAGGGGGCGGAGCAAGGCTGAGAAGCAGCCTATAAAAGCGGCCGCTCTGCCAGGCATATGCACAGGAGCCAGCGAGCAGCGGCACAGGAGCCAGTGAGCAGGGGAGTTTGCATGGGAGAGTTCCCATTGGAGGAGCAGGTAATTGGATTTGCATCTTTTTAGTGGATTTGCATCTGTCTTTGTAGTGCTTGTATCTCTCTGTAGAGGCCCGTCGGGGCATACTGCTGAGCGAGCAGCGGCGCCCTGAGTAGGGGGCGGAGCTATGCTGAGGAGGGGCCTATAAAAGCGGCCGCCCAGCCAGGCAGCGGCCCAGCTGCGAGCAGAGAACAAGTCGGTGAACAGGGTAATTGCGTCGGAGAGTTCCCATTGGAAGAGCAGGTATTTGGATTTGCATCTCTGTCTTTGCAGTGCTTGTATATCTCTGTAGAGGCCCGTCGGGGCAGACTGATGAGCCGGCAGTGGCGACCTGAGTAGCGGCGGAGCTAGGCTGAGGAGGGGCTTATAGAAGCACCCACCCAGCCAGGCAGCGGCACAGGAGCCAGCAAACAGGGTTGCAAACAGGGAAGTTTGAGTTGGAGAGTTCCCATTGGAGGAGCAGGTATTTGGATTTGCATCTGTCTTTGTGGATTTCCAATTGTCTTTGTAGTGCTTGTATCTCTCTGTAGAGGCCCGTCGGGGCAGTCTGCTGAGCGGGCAGCGGCGCCCTGAGTAGGGGGCAGAGCTCGGCTGAGGAGGGGCCTATAAAAGCGGCACCCAGCCAGGCAGCGGCACAGGAGCCAGCAAACAGGGTTGCAAACAGGGAAGTTTGAGTTGGAGAATTCCCATTGGAGGAGCAGGTATTTGGATTTGCATCTGTCTTTGTGGATTTCCAATTGTCTTTGTAGTGCTTGTATCTCTCTGTAGAGGCCCGTCGGGGCAGTCTGCTGAGCGGGCAGCGGCGCCCTGAGTAGGGGGCGGAGCTAGGCTGAGGAGGAGCCTATAAAAGCGGCCGCCCAGCCAGGCAGCGGCACAGGAACCAGAGAGCAGCGGCACAGGAGCCAACGAACAGAGGAGTTTGCGTGAGAGAGTTCCCATTGGAGGAGAAGGTATTTGGATTTGCATCTGTTTTTGTGGATTTGCATCTGTCTTTGTAGTGCTTGTATCTCTCTGTAGAGGCCCGTCGGGGCAGACTTCTGAGCGGGCAGCGGCGACCTGAGTAGGGGTCGGAGCTAGGCTGAGGAGGGGCCTATAAAAGCGGCCCCCAAGCCAGACAGCGGCACAGGAACCAGCAAACACGGCTGCGAACAGGGGAGTTTGTGTGGGATACTACCCATTGGAGGAGCAGGTATTTGGATTTGCATCTCTCTTTGTGGATTTGTATCTGTCTTTGTAGTCCTTGTATCTCTCTGTAGAGGCCCGTCGGGGCAGACTGCTGAGCGGGCAGCGGCGCCCTGAGTAGGGGGCGGAGCTAGGCTGAGGAGGGGCCTATAAAAGCGGCTGACCATTCAGGCAGCGGCACTGTAGCCGGCGAGCAGCGGCACAGGAGCCAGCGAACAGGGGCGTTTGCGTGGGAGAGTTCCCATTGGAGGAGCAGGTATTTGGATTTGCATCTGTTTTGTGGATTTGCATCTGTCTTTGTAGTGCTTGTATCTCTCTGTAGAGGCCCGTCGGGGCAGACTGCTGAGCAGGCAGCGGTGCCCTGAGTAGCGGGCGGGGCTAGGCTGATGAGGGGCCTATAAAAGCGGCTGCCCTGCCGGGCAGCGGCACAGGAGCCAGCGAGCAGCGGCACAGGAGCCAGCGAACAGGGGAGTTTGCATGGGAGAGTTCCCATGGGAGGAGCAGGTATATGGATTTGCATCTGTCTTTGTGGATGGCATCTGTCTTTGTAGTGCTTGTGTCTCTCTGTAGAGGCCCGTCGGGGCAGACTACTGAGCGGGCAGCGGCGCTCTGAGTAGGGGGCGGAGCTAGGATGAGGAGGGGCCTATAAAGCGCCCGCCCAGCCAGGCAGCGGCACAGGAGCCAGCGGAGAGTGGAGTTTACCTGCGAGACTTCCCAGTGGAGGAGCAGGTATTTGGATTTGCATCTCTGTCTTTGCAGTGCTTCTATCTCTCTGTAGAGGCCCGTCGGGTCAGACTGCTGAGCGGGCAGCGGCGCCCTGAGTAGGGGGCGGAGCTAGGCTGAGGAGGGGCCTATAAAAGCAGCCGCCCAGCCAGGCAGCGGCACAGGAGCCAGCGAGCAGCCGCACAGGAGCCAGCGAACAGGGGAGTTTGCATGGGAGAGTTCCCATTGGAGGAGCAGGTATTTGGATTTGCATCTGTCTTTGTGGATTCGCATCTGTCTTTGTAGTGCTTGTATCTCTCTGTAGAGGCCCGTCGGTGCAGACTGCTGAGCGGGCAGCTGCTCTCTGAGAAGGGGGCGGAGCTAGGCTGAGGAGGTGCCTATAAAAGCGGCCGCCCAGCCAGGCAGCGGCATAGAAGCCAGGGAGCAGCGGCACAGGAGCCAGCGAACAGTGCGTCGAACAGGGGAGATTGCGTGGGAGAGTTCCCATTGGAGGAGTAGGTATTTGGATTTGCATCTGTTTTGTGGATTTGCATCTGTCTTTGTTGTGCTTGTATCTCTCTGTAGAGGCCCGTCGGGGCAGACTGCTGAGCGGGCAGCGGCGCCCTGAGTAGGGGGCGGAGGTAGGCTGAGGAGGGGCTTATAAATCGGCCCCCAAGCCAAGCAGCGGCACAGGAGCCAGCAAACAGGGGAGATTGCGTGGGAGAGTTCAAATTGGAGGAGCAGGTATTTGGATTTGCATCTGTTTTGTGGATTTGCATCTGTCTTTGTAGTGCTTGTACCTCTCTCTAGAGGCCCGTCGGGGCAGACTGCTGAGCGGACAGCGGCGCCCTGAGTAGGGGGCGGAGCTAGGCTGAGGAGGGGCCTATAAAAGCGGCCGCCCAGCCAGGCAGCGGCACAGGAGCCAGCTAACAGGGGAGATTGCGTGGGAGAGTTCAAATTGGAGGAGCAGGTATTTGGATTTGCATCTGTTTTGTGGATTTGCATCTGTCTTTGTAGTGCTTGTATCTCTCTGTAGAGGCCCGTCGGGGCAGACTGCTGAGCGGGCAGCGGTGCCCTGAGTAGCGGGCGGAGCTAGGCTGAGATGGGGCCTATAAAAGCTGCCGCCCAGCCAGGCAGCGGCACAGGAGCCAGCTAACAGGGGAGTTTGCGTGGGACAGTTACCATTGGAGGAGCAGGTATTTGGATTTGCATCTGTCTTTGTAGTGCTTGTACCTCTCTCTAGAGGCCCGTCGGGGCAGACTGCTGAGCGGGCAGCGGCGCCCTGAGTAGGGGGCGGAGCTAGGCTGAGGAGGGGCTTATAAATCGGCCCCCAAGCCAGGCAGCGGCACAGGAGCCAGGAAACAGAGCGGTGAACAGGGGAGTTTGGGTGGGAGTGTTCCCATTGTTGGAGCAGGTATTTGGATTCGAATCTGTCTTTGTGCATTTGCATCTGTCTTTGTAGTGCTTGTACCTCTCTCTAGAGGCCCGTCGGGGCAGACTGCTGAGCGGGCAGCGGCGCCCTGAGTAGGGGGCGGAGCTAGGCTGAGGAGGGGCCTATAAAAGCAGCCGCCCAGCCAGGCAGTGGCACAGGAGCCAGCAAACAGGGCTGCGAACAGGGGAGTTTGCGAGGGAGAGTTCCCATTGGAGGAGCAGGTATTTGGATTTGCATATGTATTTGTATATTTGTATCTGTCATTGTAGTGCTTCTATCTCTCTGTAGAGGCCCGTCGGGGCAGACTGCTGAGCGGGCAGCGGTGCCCTTAGTAGGGAGCTAGGCTGAGGAGGGGCCTATAAAAGCGGCTGCCCAGCCAGGCAGCGGCACAGGAGCCAGCACACAGGGGAGTTTGCGTGCGAGAGTTCCCATTGGAGGAGCAGGTATATGGATTTGCATCTGTCTTTGTGGATCGCATCTGTCTTTGTTGTGCTTGTATCTCTCTGTAGAGGCCCGTCGGGGCAGACTGCTGAGCGGGCAGGGGTGCCCTGAGTGGGGGGCGGAGCTAGGCTGAGGAGGGGCCTATAAAAGCGGCCGCCCAGCCAGGCAGCCGCACAGGAGCCAGCGAGCAGCGGCACAGGAGCCAGCGAACAGGGGCGTTTGGGTGGGAGAGTTCCCATTGGAGGAGCAGGTATTTGGATTTGCATCTCTGTCTTTGCAGTGCTTGTATCTCTCTGTAGAGGCCCGTCGGGGCAGACTGCTGAGCGGGCAGCGGCGCTCTGTGTAGGGGGTGGAGCTAGGATGAGGAGGGGCCTATAAAGCGGCCGCCCAGCCAGGCAGCGGCACAGGAGCCAGCGATGAGTGGAGTTTGCCTGGGAGACTTCCCAGTGGAGGAGCAGGTATTTGGAATTGCATCTCTGTCTTTGCAGTGCTTGTATCTCTCTGTAGAGGCCCGTCGGGGCAGACTGCTGAGCGGGCAACGGCGCCCTGAGTAGGGGGCGGAGCTAGGCTGAGGAGGGGCCTATAAAAGCAGGCGCCCAGCCAGTCAGCGGCACAGGAGCCAGCGAGCAGCGGGACAGGAACCAGCGAACAGGGGCGTTTGCGTGGGAGAGCTCCCATTGGAGGAGCAGGTATTTGTATTTGCATCTCTCTTTGTGGATTTGCATCTGTCTTTGTAGTGCTTGTATCTCTCTGTAGTGGCCCGTCGGGGCAGAATGCTGAGCGGGCAGCGGCACCCTGAGTAGGGGGCGAAGCTAGGCTGAGGAGGGGCCTATAAAAGCTGCCGCCCAGCCTGGCAGCGGCAGAGGAGCCAGCGAGCAGCCGCACAGGAGCCAGCGAACAGGGGAGTTTGCGTGGGAGAGTTCCCATTGGAGGAGCAGGTATTTGGATTTGCATCTGTCTTTGTGGATTCGCATCTGTCTTTGTAGTGCTTGTATCTCTCTGTAGAGGACCGTCGGGGCAGACTGCTGAGCGGGAAGCTGTGCCCTGAGTAGGGGGCGGAGCTAGGCTGAGGAGGGGCCTATAAAAGCGGCCGCCCAGCCAGACAGCGGCATAGGAGCCAGCTAACAGGGGAGTTTGCGTGAGAGAGTTCCCATTGGAGGAGCAGGTATTTGGATTTGCATCTTTCTTTGTGCTTTTGCATCTGTCTTTTTAGTGCTTGTACCTCTCTCTAGATGCCCGTCGGGGCAGACTGGTGAGCGGGCAGCGGCGCCCTGAGTAGGGGGCAGAGCTAGGCTGAGGAGTGGCTTATAAATCGGCCCCCAAGCCAGGCAGCGGCACAGGAGCCAGCAAACAGAGCGGTGAACAGTGAAGTTTGTGTGGGAGTGTTCCCATTGTAGGAGCAGGTATTTGGATTTGCATCTGTCTTTGTGCATTTGCATCTGTCTTTGTAGTGCTTGTACCTCTCTCTAGAGGCCCGTCGGGGCAGACTGCTGAGCGGACAGCGGAGCCATGAGTAGGGGGCGGAGCTAGGCTGAGAAGGGGCCTATAAAAGCGGCCGCCCAGCCTGGCAGCGGCACAGGAGCCAGCTAACAGGGGAGATTGCGTGGGAGAGTTCCCATTGGAGGAGCAGGTATTTGGATTTGCATCTGTTTTGTGGATTTGCATTTGTCTTTGTAGTGCTTGTATCTCTCTGTAGAGGCCCGTCGGGGCAGACTTCTGAGCGGGCAGCGGTGCCCTGAGTAGCGGGCGGAGCTAGGCTGAGGAGGGGCCTATAAAAGCGGCCGCCCAGCCAGGCAGCTGCACAGGAGCCAGCTAACAGGGGAGTTTGCGTGGGAGAGTTCCCATTGGAGGAGCAGGTATTTGGATTTGCGTCTCTCTTTGTGGATTTGCATCTGTATTTGTAGTGCTTGTATCTCTCTGTAGAGGCCCGTCGGGGTAGGCTGCTGATCGGGCAGCGGCGCAGTGAGTAGGGGGCGGAGCTAGGCTGAGGAAGGGCCTATAAAAGCGGCTGCCCAGCCAGGCAGCGGCACAGGAGCCAGCGAGCAACGGCACAGGAGCCAGCGAACAGGGGAGTTTGCATGGGAGAGTTCCCATGGGAGGAGCAGGTATATGGATTTGCATCTGTCTTTGTGGATGGCATCTGTCTTTGTAGTGCTTGTGTCTCTCTGTAGAGGCCCGTCGGGGCAGACTGCTGATTGGGCAGCGGCGCTCTGAGTAGGGGGCGGAGCTAGGATGAGGAGGGGCCTATAAAGCGGCCGCCCAGCCAGGCAGCGGCACAGAGGCCAGCGAAGAGTGGAGTTTGCCTGGGAGACTTCCCAGTGGAGGAGCAGGTATTTGGATTTGCATCTCTGTCTTTGCAGTGCTTGTATCTCTCTGTAGAGGTCCGTCGGGGCAGACTGCTGAGCGGGCAGCGGCGCCGTGAGTAGGGGGCGGAGCTAGGCTGAGGAAGGGCCTATAAAAGCGGCTGCCCAGCCAGGCAGCGGCACAGCAGCCAGCGAGCAGCGGGACAGGAACCAGCGAACAGGGGCGTTTGCGTGGGAGAGCTCCCATTGGAGGAGCAGGTATTTGGATTTGCATCTGTCTTTGTGGATTTGCATCTGTCTTTGTAGTGCTTGTATCTCTCTGTAGAGGCCCGTCGGGGCAGACTGCTGAGCAGGCAGCGGCGCCGTGAGTAGGGGGCGGAGCTAGGCTGAGGAAGGGCCTATAAAAGCGGCTGCCCAGCCAGGCAGCGGCATAGAAGCCAGCGAGCAGCGGCACAGGAGCCAGCGAACAGTGCGGCGAACAGGGGAGATTGCGTCGGAGAGTTCCCATTGGAGGAGCAGGTTATTGGATTTGCATCTGTTTTGTGGATTTTCATCTGTCTTTGTAGTGTTGTATCTCTCTGTAGAGGCCCGTCGGGGCAGACTGCTGAGCAGGCAGCGGCGCCGTGAGTAGGGGGCGGAGCTAGGCTGAGGAAGGGCCTATAAAAGCGGCCGCCCAGCCAGGCAGCGGCACAGGAGCCACCTAACAGGGGAGTTTGCGTGGGACAGTTCCTATTCGAGGAGCAGGTATTTGGATTTGCATCTGTCTTTGTAGTGCTTGTACCTCTCTCTAGAGGCCCGTCGGGGCAGAGTGCTGAGCGGGCAGCGGCGTCCTGAGTAGGGGGCGGAGCTAGGCTGAGGAGGGGCTTATAAATCGGCCCCCAAGACAGGCAGTGGCACAGGAGCCAGCAAACAGAGCGGTGAACAGGGAAGTTTGGGTGGGAGTGTTCCCATTGTAGGAGCAGGTATTTGGATTTGCATCTGTCTTTGTAGTGCTTGTACCTCTCTCTAGAGGCCCGTCGGGGCAGACTGCTGAGCGGGCAGCGGCGCCCTGAGCAGGGGGCGGAGCTAGGCTGAGGAGGGGCCTATAAAAGCAGCCGCCGAGGCAGACAGTGGCACAGGAGCCAGCAAACAGGGCTGCGAAGAGGGGAGTTTGCGTGGGAGAGTTCCAATTGGAGGAGTAGATATTTTGGTTTGCATATCTGTCTTTGTAGTACTTGTATCTCTCTGTAGAGGCCCGTCGGGGCAGACTGCTAAGCGGGCAGCGGCGCCCTGAGTAGGGTGGGAGCTAGGCTGAGGAGGGGCCTATATAAGCAGCCGCCCAGCCAGGCAGCGGCACAGGAGCCAGCGAACAGGGGAGTGTGCTTCGGAGAGTTCCCATTGGAGGAGCTGGTATTTGAAATTGCAATTTTCTTTGTGTATTTGCATCTTCTTTGTAGTGCTTGTGTCTCTCTGTAGAGGCCCGTCGGGGCAGACAGCTGAGCGGGCTGTGGAGCCCTGAGTAGGGGGCGGAGCTAGGCTGATTAGGGGCCTATAAAAGCGGTCACCCAGGCAGGCAGCGGCAGAGCTGCGAGCAGCGGCACAGGAGCCATGAAACAGGGCGGTGAACAGGGGAGTTTGCGTGGGAGAGTTCCCATTGGGAGGAGCAGGGATTTTGGTTTGCATCTCTGTCTCTGTAGTGCTTCATCTCTCTGTAGAGGCCCGTCGGGGCAGACTGCTGAGCTGGCAGCGGCGCGCTGAGGAGGGGGCGGAGCTAGGCTGAGGAGCGGCGTATAAAAGCGGACGCCCAGCCGGGCAGCGGCACAGCTGCGAGCAACGAACAGGGCGGCGAACAAGGAAGTTTGCGTGGGAGAGTTCCCATTGGAGGAGCAGGTATTTGGATTTGCATCTGTCTTTCTGGATTTGCATCTGTCGTTTTAGTGCTTGTATCTCTCTGTAGAGGCACGTCGGGGCAGACTGCTGAGCGGGCAGCGGCTTCCTGAGTAGGGGGCGGAGCTAGGTTGAGGAGTGGCCTATAAAAGCAGCCACCCAGGCAGGCATAGGCACAGGAGGCAGCGAACAGGGGAGTTTGCGTGGGAGAGTTCCCATTGGAGGAGCAGGTATTTGGATTTGCATCTCTGTCTTTGTAGTGCATGTATCTCTCTGTAGAGGCCCGTCGGTGCAGACTGATGAGCGGGCAGCGGTGCCCTGTGTAGGGGGCGGAGCAAGGCTGAGGCGGGGCCTATAAAAGCAGCCGCCCAGCTAGACAGCGGCACAGGAGCCAGCGAGCACCGGCACAGGAGCCAGCGAACAGGGGAGTTTGCGTGGGAGAGTTCCAATTGGAGGAGCAGGTATTTGGATTTGCATCTGTCTTTCTGGATTTTCATCTGTCTTTGTAGTGGTTGTACCTCTATGTAGAGGCCCGTCGGGGCAGACTGCTGAGCAGGCAGCGGCGCCCTGAGTAGGGGGCGGAGCTAGGCTGAGGAGGGGCTTATAAAAGCGGCCGCCCAGCCAGGCAGCGGCACAGGAGCCAGGCAGCAGCGGCACAGGAGCAAGCGAAGAGGGGAGTTTGTGTGGGAGAGTTCCCATTGGAGGAGCAGGTATTTGGATTTGCATTTTTTTGTGGATTTGCATCTGTCTTTGTAGTGCTTGTATCTCTCTGTAGAGGCCCGTCGGGGAAGACTGCTGATTGGGCTGCGGCGCCTGAGTAGGGGGCGGAGATAGGCTGAGGAGGGGCCTATAAAAGTGGCCGCCCAGCCAGGCAGCGGCACAGGAGCCAGCAAAAAGTGCGGCAAGGGTGGGAGTTTGCGTGGGAGAGTTCCCATTGGAGGAGCAGGTATTTGGATTTGCATCTGTATTTTTGGATTTGCATCTGTCTTTGTAGTGCTTGTATCTCTCTGTAGAGGCCCGTCGGGGCAGACTGCTGAGCGGGCAGCGGCGCCCTGAGTAGGGGGCGGAGCTAGGCTGATTAGGGGCCTATAAAAGCGGTCACCCAGCCAGGCAGCGGCACAGGAGCCAGCGAACAGGGGAATTTGTGTGGGAGAGTTCCCATTGGAGGAGCAGGTATTTGGATTTGCATTTTTTTGTGGATTTGCATCTGTCTTTGTAGTGCTTGTATATCTCTGTAGAGGCCCGTCGGGGCAGACTGCTGATTGGGCTGCGGCGTCCGGAGTAGGGGGCGGAGCTAGGCTGAGGAGGGGCCTATAAAAGTGGCCGCCCAGCCAGGCAGCGGCACAGGAGCCAGCAAAAAGAGCGGCAAAGAGGGGAGTTTGCGTGGGAGAGTTCCCATTGGAGGAGCAGGTATTTGGATTTGCATCTGTATTTTTGGATTTGCATCTGTCTTTGTAGTGCTTGTATCTCTCTGTAGAGGCCCGTCGGGGCAGACTGCTGAGCGGGCAGCGGTGCCCTGAGTAGGGGGCGGAGCTAGGCTGATTAGGGGCCTATAGAAGCGGTCACCCAGCCAGGCAGCGGCACAGGAGCCAGCGAACAGGGGAATTTGTGTGGGAGAGTTCCCATTGGAGGAGCAGGTATTTGGATTTGCATCTTTCTTGTAGTGCTTGTATCTCTCTGTAGAGGCCTGTCGGGGCAGACTGCTGAGCGGGCAGCGGCGCCCTGAGTAGGGGGCGGAGCTAGGCTGAGGAGGGGCCTATAGAAGCGGCCGCCCAGCCAAGCAGCGGCACAGGAGCCAACGAGCAGCGGCACAGGAGCAAGCGAAGAGGGGAGTTTGTGTGGGAGAGTTCCCATTGAGGAGCAGGTATTTGGTTTTGCATCTGTCTTTGTGTATTTGCATCTGTCTTTGTAGTGCTTGTATCTCTCTGTAGATGCCCGTCGGGTCAGTCTGCTGAGCAGGCAGCAGCGCCCTGAGTAGGGGCGGAGCAAGGCTGAGAAGGGGCCTATAAAAGCGGCCGCTCTGTCTGGCAGATGCACAGGAGCTAGCGAGCAGCGGCACAGGAGCCAGTGAACAGGGGACTTTGAATGGGAGAGTTCCCATTGGAGGAGCAGGTATTTGGATTTGCATTTTTTTTGTGGATTTGCATCTGTCTTTGTAGTGATTGTATTTCTCTGTAGAGGCCCGTCGGGGCAGACTGCTGAGCGGGCAGCGGTGCCCTACGTAGGGGGCGGATCTAGGCTGAGGAGGGGCCTATAAAAGCGGCCGCCAGCCAGGCAGCGGCACAGGAGCCAGCAAGCAGAGCGGCAAAGAGGGGAGTTTGCGTGGGATAGTTCCCATGGAGGAGCAGGTATTTGGATTTGCATCATTTTTGTGGATTTGCATCTGTCTTTGTAGTCCTTGTATCTCTCTATAGAGGCCCGTCGGGGCAGACTGCTGAGTGGGCAGCAGCGCCTTGAGTAGGGGGCCGAGCTAGGCTGAGGAGGGGCCTATAAAAGCGGCAGCCCAGACAGGCAGCGGCACAGTAGCCAGCGGAGCAGCGCACAGGAGCCAGCGAACAGGGGCCTTTGCGTGGGAGAGTTCCCATTGGAGGAGCAGGTATTTGGATTTGCATCTTTTTTGTGGATTTGCATCTGTCTTTGTAGTGCTTGTATCTCTCAGTAGATGCCCGTGGGGGCAGTCTGCTGAGGGGGCATCGGCGCCTTGAGTAGGGGGCGGAGTTAGGCTGAGGAGGGGCCTATAAAAGCGGCCGCCCAGCCAGGCAGCGGCAAAGCTGCGAGCAGCGGTAAAGGAGCCGGCAAACAGGGGACTTTGCGTGGGAGAGTTCCCATTGGAGGAGCAGGTATTTGGATTTGCATCTGTCTTTGGTGAATTTGCATCTGTAATTTCTAGTGCTTGTATCTCTCTGTAGAGGCCCGTCGGGGCAGACTGCTGAGCAGGCTGCGGCGCCCTGAGTAGGGGTCGGAGCTAGGCTGAGGAGGTGCCTATAAAAGCGGCCACCCAGCCAGGCAGCGGCACAGGAGCCTGCGAGCAGGGGCACAGGAGGCAGCGAACTGGGGAGTTTGCGTGGGAGAGTTCCCATTGGAGGAGCAGGTATTTGGATTTGCATCTGTCTTTGTGGATATGCATCTGTCTTTGTAGTGCTTGTATCTCTCTGTAGAGGCCCGTCGGGGCAGACCTGCTGAGCCGGCAGCGGCGCCCTGAGTAGGGGGCGGAGCTAGGCTGAGGAGGGGCCTATAAAAGCGGCCGCTACTGCCTGGCAGCCGCACAGGAGCCAGCGAGCAGCGGCACAGGAGCCAGTGAACAAGGGCGTTTGCATGGGAGAGATCCCATTGGAGGAGCAGGTATTTGGATTTGCATCATTTTTGTGGATTTGCATCTGTCTTTGTAGTCTTTGTATCTCTCTGTAGAGGCCCGTCGGGGCAGACAGCTGAGCGGCCATCGTCTCAAATAGTAGCGCGCGGAGATAGGCTGAGGAGGGGCCTATAAAAGCGGCTGCCCAGCCAGGCAGCGGCACAGGAGCCAGCGAGCAGCGGCACAGGAGCAAGCGAAGAGAGGAGTTTGCATGAGAGAGTTCCCATTGGAGGAGCAGGTATTTGGATTTGCCTCTGTCTTTGTGGGTTTGCATCTGTCGTTGTAGTGCTTCTATCTCTGTATAGAGGCCCGTCGGGGCAGACTGTTTGAGCGGGCAGCGGCGCCCAGAGTAGGGGGCGGAGCTAGGTTGAGGAGCGGCCTATAAAAGCGGCTGCCCATTCAGGCAGCGGCACAGGAGCCAGCGAACAGGGGCGTTTGCGTGGGAGAGTTCCCATTGGAGGAGCAGGTATTTGGATTTGCATCTGTCTTTGTGGATAAGCATCTGTCTTTACATAACAACATAAGAACATAAGAAAGGCCGTACCGGGTCAGACCAAAGGTCCATCTAGCCCAGTATCTGTCTACCGACTGTGGCCAATGCCAGGTGCCCCTGAGGGAGTGAACCTAAAAGGCAACGATCAAGTGATCTCTCTCCTGCCATCCATCTCCATCCTCTGACGAACAGAGGCTAGGGACACCATTCTTACCCATCCTGGCTAATAGCCATTTATGGACTTAGCCACCATGAATTTATCCAGTCCCCTTTTAAACATTGTTATAGTCCTAGCCTTCACAAACCTCCTCAGGTAAGGAGTTCCACAAGTTGACTGTGCGCTGCGTGAAGAAGAACTTCCTTTTATTTGTTTAAACCTGCATGCCTATTAATTTCATTTGGTGACCCCCTAGTTCTTGTATTATGGGAATAAGTAAATAACTTTTTCCTTATCCACTTTCTCAACATCACTCATGATTTTATATACCTCTATCATGTCCCCCCTTAGTCTTCTTCTTTTTCCAAACTGAAGAGTCCTAGCCTCTTTAATCTTTCCTCATATGGGACCCTCTAAACCCCTAATCATTTTAGTTGCTCTTTTCTGAACCTTTTCTAGTGCTAGAATATCTTTTTTTGAGGTGAGGAGACCACATCTGTACACAGTATTCGAGATGTGGGCGTACCATGGATTTTATATAAGGGCAATAATATATTCTCAGTCTTATTCTCTATCCCCTTTTTAATGATTCCTAACATCCTGTTTGCTTTTTTGACCGCCTCTGCACACTGCGTGGACAATCTTCAGAGAACTATCCACGATAACTCCAAGATCTTTTTCCTGACTCGTTGTAGCTAAATTAGCCCCCATCATGTTTGTATGTATAGTTGGGGTTATTTTTTCCAATGTGCATTACTTTACATTTATCCACATTAAATTTCATTTGCCATTTTGTTGCCCAATCACTTAGTTTTGTGAGATCTTTTTGAAGTTCTTCACAATCTGCTTTGGTCTTAACTATCTTGAGTAGTTTAGTATCATCTGCAAACTTTGCCACCTCACTGTTTACCCCTTTCTCCAGATCATTTATGAATAAATTGAATAGGATTGGTCCTACGACTGACCCTTGGGGAACACCACTATTACCCCTCTCCATTCTGAGAATTTACCATTAATTCCTACCCTTTGTTCCCTGTCCATTAACCAGTTCTCAATCCATGAAAGGACCTTTCCTTTTTATCCCATGACAGCTTAATTTACGTAAGAGCCTTTTGGTGAGGGACCTTGTTCAAAGGCTTTCTGGAAATCTAAGTACACTATGTCCACCGGATCCCCCTTGTCCACATGTTTGTTGACCCCTTCAAAGAACTCTAATAGATTAGTAAGACACGATTTCCCTTTACAGAAACCATGTTGACTATTGCTCAAGAGTTTATGTTTTTTCTATGTGTCTGACAATTTTATTCTTTACTATTGTTTCAAC
>NW_025423176.1:0-57541 GCF_020497125.1 Mauremys mutica
GGAGGCAAGTTGGGGGGCAGTGGCGGGGGCTGAGGAGGCGAACCGGGAGGGTGGGGGGCTGAGTCGGCGATGGGGGGGCAGTGGCGGGGCCTGAGGAGGCGAGCCCGGGGGGTGGGGAGCTGAGGAGGCGAGCTGAGGTGGGGAGCTGAGGAGGGGGGGCAGTGGCAGGCGATTGGGGGGGGCAATGGCGGGGGCTGTTGAGGTGAGCCGGGAGTGGGGGAGTGAGGAGGCGAGTGGGGGGGCAGTGGCGGGGGCTGAGGAGGCGAGCCAGGAGGGTGGGGAGCTGAGGCGGCAAGTGGGGGGGCAGTGGCGGGGGCTGAAGAGGCGAGCCGGGAGGGTGGGGGGCTGTGGAGGCGAGTGGGGGGGCAGTGGCGGGGGCTGAGGAGGCGAGCCAGGGGGGTGGGGGGCTGAGGAGGCGAGTGGGGGGGCAGTGGCGGGGGCTGAGGAGGCGAGCCAGGGGGGTGGGGGGCTGAGGAGGCAAGTGGGGGGGCAGTGGCGGGGGCTGAGGAGGCGAGCCGGGAGGGTGGGGGGCTGAGTCGGCGATGGGGGGGCAGTGGCGGGGCCTGAGGAGGCGAGCCCGGGGGGTGGGGAGCTGAGGAGGCGAGCTGAGGTGGGGAGCTGAGGAGGGGGGGCAGTGGCAGGGGCTGAGGAGGCGAGCCAGGGGGGTGGGGAGCTGAGGCGGCGAGTGGGGGGGCAGTGGCGGGGGCTAAGGAGGTGAGCCGGGAGGGTGGGGGGCTGAAGAGGCGAGTGGGGGGCAGTGGCGGGGGCTGAGGAGGCGAGCCGGGAGGGTGGGGGCTGAGGAGGCGAGTGGGGGGGGCAGTGGCGGGGGCTGAGGAGGCGAGCCGGGAGGGTGGGGGGCTGAGGAGGCGAGTGGGGGGCAGTGGCGGGGCTGAGGAGGCGAGCCATGGGGGTGGGGGGCTGAGGAGGCGAGTGGGGGGGCAGTGGCGGAGGCTGAGGAGGTGAGCCGGGAGGGTGGGGGGCTGAAGAGGCGAGTGGGGGGCAGTGGCGGGGGCAGAGGAGGCGAGCCGGGAGGGTGGGGGGCTGAAGAGGCGAGTGGGGGGGCAGTGGCGGGGGCTGAGGAGGCGAGCCAGGGGGGTGGGGGGCTGAAGAGGCGAGTGGGGGGCAGTGGCGGGGGCTGAGGAGACGAGCCGGGAGGGTGGGGGGCTGAGGAGGCGAGTGGGGGGGCAGTGGCGGGGGCTGAGGAGGCGAGCCAGGGGGGTGGGGGGCTGAAGAGGAGAGTGGGGGGCAGTCGCGGGGGCTGAGTAGGTGAGCCGGGAGGATGGGGGGCTGAAGAGGCGAGTGGGGGGGCAGTGGCGGGGGCTGAGGAGGCGAGCCAGGGGGGTGGGGGGCTGAAGAGGCGAGTGGGGGGGCAGTGGCGGGGGCTGAGGATGCGAGCCCGGGGGGTGGGGAGCTGAGGAGGCGAGCTGAGGTGGGGAGCTGAGGAGGGGGGGCAGTGGCAGGCGATTGGGGGGGGCAATGGCGGGGGCTGTTGAGGTGAGCCGGGAGTGGGGGAGTGAGGAGGCGAGTGGGGGGGCAGTGGCGGGGGCTGAGGAGGCGAGCCAGGAGGGTGGGGAGCTGAGGCGGCAAGTGGGGGGGCAGTGGCGGGGGCTGAGGAGGCGAGCCGGGAGGGTGGGGGGCTGAGGAGGCGAGCCGGGAGGGTGGGGAGCTGAGGAGGCGAGCGAGGAGTCAGTGGCTGACCTGTTCTGCTGATCTGGTCGGGCTCCCAGCCCCTCTCCAAGGGGTGCAGCTGTCTGGAGGTGCTGCCTTCCTCAGTCCCACCTCATTCACTCCACAGGGCGACTGATTACCAAGCGGGAGGAAGATCTTATTCTACTTCTAGCAAAGAGACATTTTTCTTTTACCTTAATTATACTACCTTAGGGGCCCCCTATAACTTATTACCAAGGTTCAATGTTTTGGTGGGGCAGCGCTGGGGAAGGAGGGTTTGTTTCCGTGGAGCAGGCGGTGCTGGGGGGGGGAGTATTTCAGGGGGGCTGGGCAGCGCTGGGGTGATGTGTTTTGGGGGGGCCTTGGCGGTGCTGGGGGGGGGTCAGCAGGGCTAGGGGGGTTCGGCCCTCAGCTGTTTTCTTTGGAGTAATATGGCCCTCGCCACTTTACGATTTGTGCAGGCCTGACTTACATCCTTCACTGCTTTGGACGAAGCTGCATTTGCCACCAGTTTAATCCATAGCTGAGACCTCAGGTACCAGCAGCTAGTTACAAAGGCTCAATTCCCATTGCCAGCAGTGGGAGGTTATCCTGGGCTGTCAGAGCTGCAGGATTTTTTTAAACTTCTCTCCCTGCTCAAGCCTTTAATCATTCCTGTGGCTCTTCTCTGAACCCTCTGCAATTTACCAGGGAAAGCAGCCAACCCATGAACCAACCAAACCAAACCAGGCTGGTCTGACGGATGTAACAATCTATTGCCTTCCAAGGTTGAATACAAATCAGCTCATTCTATTCACCCAAGAGTTCCACTTTAAGGACTTTTTGTTTTCTAGTTCCAGTCAAATCCTGTGCAACAGCATCATTGTTAACTCACCACTTGGTCACTTCACATTCACAGGTTCCCAAAGTTGGCAGGTCCAAGTCTTTCCTCCTACATGCTCTCACTGGGGGAAGTCTCCTTGGCTTCAGCATCTCCTCAGACCAACCTTGGACCTTTCAGCATCCCTGTTCCACCCCAAGACCTTCCAGTCATGAATCTATCTGAATAGGACACCTGGGAAAGCCTTACACCCCCGCCCCCGAAGGGGAGTCCTGCACCCCCAACTTCCACAGTCACCAGTGACTCTCAGTCAGCGCTGTACAACAGAAGGTTCGTTAGGGGTCTGGGATCCAGCCTGGGAAAGTTCTGTGTTCGCACAGGAAGCAGGAAGATTCAGCAACGTCCATCTTGGGGAGACCCCGAACTCAGAGCCTGGGCTCTCCCCTCGAGTCCCCAAACCAGCAGACTCCTTGCTCCCAACAGCCCGACTCAGCCAGGCCCTTTGCCCCTCGTCTGTCCTTTGTCCTGTTTCCCTGGCAACCTGCTCACCTGGCCTCCAGCTCGTTCTTTGTTCTCCGACTCCTCCCGGCCAGCTGGCCTCTTGCAGCAGGTGCGCCCCGGCCATCGGTTGCTAGGAGACAGAATTTGTGGCCATTGTCTGGGCCCAGGCAGCTCGACAGCAGCCACACCTGCCCTTTGGGGGTCTCTGCCAAGATTTAACCCCCTTGTCCCACCACCGAGATCAGTGGTCCCAACACACTTCAGGGTCATGTCCCCCCTTACCTTTTTCCATGTCCCCCATGGTCCAAGGCTGGGAATGGTGCCACTGCTACAGGCAAAGGACGCAGACAGGGGTGAGAGGACAGGCAGGGGCCAGAGCTGGGGGTGCCAGTGACAGCTTGTGAGGGGGCAGGTGCTGGCCTGAGTGACTGGGATGTAGGAAAACCCAGCCTGTGCCTCTGGCCGAGTCCACTGGTTGTCTCCTGCGTTGTGACATCCAGGTTTAAATCTTCCCAGCATGTGCTGCGGCTCCTGTATTAAGCCTTCCTGGTTGGCCTGGTCATTGCCAAAGTAGCTCGGTTGGGATTGTATTATCCTGAAGATCTGAAGGTTTCTGGTTTGATACCAGGCTTTAGCACCCCCTTCACCCTGGGCGTGTCGTGCTGGGCTTTCTTCTGGGTGTGCAGCTGTGCCTTGAACTCACCAGTTTTCCTAATTTCAGAGGCAACACTCGCAGAGGGCGTGTGTGGGGCCCTGTGCCCCACCTGGGTTAGCTATGGCCTGCTACATCATGTGGTGCTGCCAGGCTCCCTCCCTGCACAGCAGCTGCTGGAGGGGTGAGTGGAGAGGGGCTGCCTTTGCTGCTTCCTCTCCCTGCACTGTTCACAGCTGAGAGGGGCTGTTGATCATAAGGGGGGTGGGGCTGAACCTTGACATTGTGCCCCCTCCCTTCAGGAGACACCAGTCGTCTGTACCTGATTTCCAGCTCCTTAGCCAGAGGAAAAAGTGGTTTTCTGCACCTGAGCTGCCAGCTCTTACTTTCTTTCTCATGAAGGGGAGGAAAAAAGAATCTCTTTTTCAAACCCCAGTCCTACCGTTGACCAAGGTCTGACTTTCTAAGTTCCTGCTACAGTGGAGGATTTAGAGTTAGTGGGGCCCTGTGCGCATAAAGTCCATGCAACAATCCCCCTTCCTCCGAGCCCTGGTATGTCTCCAGTAGCTGCTGTCCCCTGGTTGCAGGGAAGGAAGTTTCCACCCATCCAGGAGACCCCAGCCTGGGACTAAAGTCAGCTTCAGGCTTCTCTCTCCCTTCTTGGAATAAAGTTCATGTTTTTACCAAGAGTTAAAGCAGCCTGAACCCCCAGAGTCTGGATCAATGTCACAAGTTCCCAGTGTCTCCATGGAAGAGAATTTGTTAAATCCCAGATGAGTGGAGTTAAATCAGTTCTCAGCCTGCGTCCTTAGATCTTAATCCTGAGGATATTGTCCCACCATGAAGCCATTTCCCACCTCTCTTTCATACAGAAGCACAATTTTCTTTGTACAGACACAGGAACAGCAAGATCTTTCTCTGTCCCTTGTGCAAAGCAGGGGGCCAAATTCCATGGAAACAATGGACAAGCAGGGGGCTCTGGGCACATCCAGCCCTGGCCGTGAGATGTTCCCTCCCCTCTTTCTTTATGCCGCTGTTGTTATTTCATGGATTGTCTGGGATGGGGAAAAGCTGAGTTCACTCTAGGTGGAGGGGAAAAGAACCCTGAAAATCTCAGGGCCACAGGGAAAACCCAACCCCTGCTACTGGGGTCACTGAGGTGCTGGGGATTTGAGTAGGAAAGGGACTCTCTGAATTGTCAAGGTGGGGAATGAATACCAAATTACAAGATCCACATCATTAACCACCGACACAGACTAATCCTGCTGCAGATAAAAAGGAAACTGGGAGTGATTCTTTGCTGTGCAGCCATGGAAACAGTGACCCAATTGCACTGCAGTGAATGTGCTGGGGAAAGCTGGACTTTACAGGCAGGTAAAAATAGTGGATCCTAGAAATACCTGGACTCCCCCACACTGTGTCTGCCACCAGAGTTGGGTATTGAGCTGCTCACAGAGTCCCCCACCACCATTACTTTCTAGCAGGGGATTGCAGCACCCACCACCCACCCAGAGGTGAAAGTAAGCCGGTCTGGTCTGATACGGTGTACCGGCAAGAGCCAGTATGCCGTGCTGGACCACACCGGCTTCCACGGCGGGGATTGAAAGGGCTCTGGACTACCCACGGCCAGGGCTCCAGCAGCCGGGCTGGGGCCAGGATTGAAAGGGCTCAGAGCTCCCCAGGGCTGCGGGCAGCCCAGAGTCCTTTGAATCCCGGCCACGGCTCTGGCGGCTGGGCCGGGGGCCAGGATTTAAAGGGCTCAGGCTCCCCTCAGCGGCAGCAGACCATTAATGCAGAGAAGCAGCAAAATTCATCAAACACAGAACTGGTTCTGACTTATTTCCTTGGTCTTAAAGGAGAACAACAAGGACCTGAGTCTCCTCCCTGTCAATAACTCCCTGCTCAGCCAATCAGGGTAGAGACTGAGGGCGGGAGGCTGAGGGTTCTCACCAGAGAGCCCAAAGGATGGCCCAGGTCACTGGTGGGGATCACTGCCCGAGCACTATTTCAGCCCCACATTTTTGGGTGGACCTCCCACAGTGGGAGCTGCAGAGCACTCCCCCGCAACACACACACACACACACACACACACCCCTCTCCTGGTGTTGGGAGGGGAACAGGAGAAAGGACAAAAGAAGCAAGAGAAGAAGAGAAAAGAGGGAGGGAGGAAAAGGTGAAACAAAAAGGACAAACCCCAATGTCCCCAGTGATTCTAAGGGACAAAATCCCAGGTGTGGAATAAAATTCTGCCTCCTTAAGCTCCTGTTTTCCATGGCTAGAATTCAACTGTCACCAGCTGGATCAGACTGAACAGGTTTCAAACCTCCAGGAGGCTCTTACCTTCTAAACAGGGACAGCTGTTTTCTAGTAAAATCACTGAAAGGGAAGGAGAAAACTCGAAAGAGGTTCCTCCTGGCGCTCACGTCCGTGAACCCGAATACTCTCTCAGTCCTCAAAGAGAGACCTGGAGAAGGGGACTTGCTGAAGCAAAGCCACAGGGGTCTCTGAGGTTCCCCTGGCCCCTCGCCCCTGTCCTGCCTGGCTGATGTCAGCATCTGTCTGTGAGGTCACCACCTCCCCACCACCTTGGACCAATAGGCTGAGGTCCTGCAAAAGGCCTTTGTGATGTCACTGCCACACCCCTCCCTTGCTGTGCTAATGTCCTGCCTCTGGCCAGGCACTTTGGAGGTTTGAGCTACTCCCTGAGGATCACCCCACTCAAGGAGCGTTCGTTCTAGGCAGCAAGCCGGCTAGACAGGGAAACATCAGACGCTGCTCCCAATGCTACACTTGGTTTTTCAGAAATTATGGCCAGAAGAGACCATTAGAGCATCTAATCATATAATCATAGAATATCAGGGTTGGAAGGGACTTCAGGAGGTCATCTACTCCAATCTACTGCTTAAAGCAGGACCAATCCCCAACTAAATCATCCCAGCCAGGGCTTTGTCAAGCCTGACCTTAAAAACCTCTAAGGAAGGAGATTCCACCACCTCCCTAGATTCCAGTGCTTCACCACTCTCTGAGTGAAAAAGTTTTTCCTAATATCCAACCTAAACCTCCCCCACTGCAACTTGAGACCATTACTCCTTGTTCTGTCATCTGCTACCACTGAGAACAGTCTAGATCCATCCTCTTTGGAACCCCCTGTCAGGTAGTTGAAAGCAGCTATCAAATCCCCCCTCAGTCTTCTCTTCTGCAGACTAAACAAGCCCAGTTCCCTCAGCCTCTCCTCATAAGTCATGTTCTTCAACCCCCTAATCATTTTTTGTTGCCCTCTGCTGGACTCTTTCCAATTTTTCCACATCCTTCTTGTAGTGTGGGGCCCAAAACTGGACACAGTATCCAGATGAGGCTTCACCAATGTCTAATATAGGGGAATGATCACATCCCTCGATCTGCCGGCAATGCCCCTAATTATACAGCCCAAAATGCCGTTAGCCTTCATGCCAACAAGGGCACACTGTTGACTCATAGCCAGCTTCTCGTCTACTGTAACCTCTTGGTCCTTTTCTGCAGAACTGCTTCCTAGCCATTCGGTCCCTAGTCTGTAGCAGTGAATGGGATTCTTCCGTCCTAAGTGCAGGACTCTGCATTTGTCCTTGTTGAACCTCATCAGGTTTCTTTTGGCCCAGTCCTCTAATTTGTCTAGGTCCCTCTGTATCCTATCCCTACCTTCCAGCGTATCTATCAATCCTCCCAGTTTAGTGTCATCTGCAAACTTGCTGAGGGTGCAGTCCACGCCATCCTCCTAATCATTAATGAAGATATTGAACAAAACCGGCCCCAGGACCGACCCTTGGGGCACTCCACTTGAAATTGTCTGCCAACTAGACATGGAGCCATTGATCACTACCTATTGAGCCCGACGATCTAGCCAGGTTTCTATCCACCTTATAGTCCATTCATCCAGCCCAGACTTCTTTAACTTGCTGGCAAGAATACTGTGGGAGACTGTATCAAAAGCTTTACTAAAGTCAAGGGATAACACATCCACTGCTTTCCCCTCATCCACAGAGCCAGTTATCTCCTCATAGAAGGCAATTAGGTTAGTCAGGCATGACTTGCCCTGGGTGAATCCATGCTGACTGTTCCTGATCACTTTCCTCTCCTCCAAGTGCTTCAGAATTGATTCCTTGAGGACATGCTCCATAATTTTTCCAGGGACTGAGGTGAGGCTGACTGACCTGCAGTTCCCCGGATCCTCCTTCTTCCCTTTTTTAAAGATGGGCACTACAGTAGCCTTTTTCCAGTCATCCAGGACCTCCCCCGATCGCCATGATTTTTCAAAGATAATGGCCAATGGCTCTGCAATCACATCCGCCAACTCCTTTAGCACCCTTTAGCAGCGCATCCGGCCCCATGGACTTGTGCTCGTCCAGCTTTTCTAAACAGTCCTGAACCACTTCTTTCTCCACAGAAGGCTGGTCACCTTCTCCCCATGCTGTGCTGCCCAGTGCAGCAGTCTGGGAGCTGACCTTGTTTTTGAAGACAGAGGCAAAAAAAAAGCATTGAATACATTAGCTTTTTCCACATCCTCTGTCCACTAAGTTACCTCCCTCATTCAGCAAGGGGCCCACACTTTCCTTGACTTCCTTCATGTTGCTAACATACCTGAAGAAACCCTTCTTGTTACTCTTAACATCTCTTGCTAGATGCAACTCCAAGTGTGATTTGGCCTTCCTGATTTCACTCCTGCATGCCTGAGCAATATTTTTATACTCCTCCCTGGTCATTTGTCCAATCTTCCACTTCTTGTAAGTTTCTTTTTTGTGTTTAAGATCAGCAAGGATTTCACTGTTAAGCCAAGTTTGTCGCCTGCCATATTTACTATTCTTTCTCCACATCGGGATGTTTTTTTCCTGCAACCTCAATAAGGATTCTTTAATCCTTTAGAGGATTGGAACTGATTTCAGTGAAGGGACATGTTTGCTAGGTTTTTATGCATTTGCACAGGAAAACTTTGAGTGTTTCTATTCATTTCAGGGATCCCTCTTCAGTAGAGCTCCTGAACATAATGGAAATGCCATTATTTTTGTTGGAGGAAGAGGTTTGTAAGGGGGCACTTGGATTTGAACCAAGGACCACTTGAACTGCAGCCAAACACTCTAGCACTGAGCTATACCCTCATGGCTGCTGTATAGGTAAGTCAGAGATCTTAAAGATTTTGAAGGACAGGCCCTGCCTCAGCGATCTCCTGTTCTGTTCCCAGACCACAGTGCTTTTAAAATGGGGTTTGATTAAACTTATAGATCCATGTAAACACCACAGCTTGCAACCCCACCCACATAGCTTCCCCCAGTGACATAGCTACCACCTCTCGGGGAGATGGGTTAACTACACGGACGGGACAGCTCTCTCCCCTCCGCTTAGAGCATCTTCATTATTTATGAATAGGTGGGAAATAACCTCCTGAATGGACAGTAACCAATGTATCAAATATTGCTGGGTCTGCATTCAATATGGGTACCTGGTCGTATTGGCTGGATTAGTAGGAGCATTGCCGGCAGACCAAGGGAAGGGATTATTCCCTTCTATTCGGCACTGGTGAGGCCACGTCTGGAGCATTGCGTCCAGCTTTCCCACCCCCCACTACAGAAACAAATTGGAGAGAGTCTAGGGGAGGGCAACAAAAATGATTAGGGGGCAGGGGACTGATGAGGAGAGGCTGAGGGCAGGGCTGCCCGGGGGGGGCAGGTGGGGCAATTTGCCCCAGGCCCTGCAGGGCCCCCATGTGAATACAGGATTCTAGAGTATTGCAACTTTTTTTTATGGAAGGGGCCCCCAAAATTGTTTTGCCCCAGGCCCCCTGAATCCTCTGGGTGGCCCAGCCCACTCCACCCCCTTCCCTCGTTCTCCTCTCTCTGAGGCCCCACCTGTGCTCCGCCCTCACTCCCATTTGGCCACTTCCCAGCCCCGTTCTTCCACTGTGGCTGAGGCCTGCTGGTCCACCTTCCGCTCGTTCCTCTCCTCCCCCAAGGCCTTCCTGCCTGCTGCTCGTGCCTCTCCATCCCCTACCCCAAGGTCTGCCTGCTGCCCCCACCTCTCTGCCCCCACCTCTCTACCCCTCCCCTGAGACCCGCCCTGCCCACCGCCTGCACCTCTCTGCCCCTCCCCTGAGACCCGCCCTGCCCAAACCTCTCTGCCTCCTCCCCTAAGACCAGCCCTGCCCACCACTTGCACCTCTCTGCCTCTCCCGAGACCCACCCTGCCCAGCGCTCACACCTCTCTACCCCCTCCCCTGACCTGCCCTGTCTACCACCCCCACCTCTTTGCCCCTCCCCTGAGACCCACTTGTCCACCTCTTTCCTCGGTCGTCTGTTGTTATTCCTTGAAACATCAAGGATGGAATTAAAAGCTGAGTTTACTCCAGGGTGAGGAAAGAAAGGAGCCACCAACCCCCTGACAAAGCTCAGTGCCCCAGAGAAAACCTGTCCCCTGCTATTGCAATCACTGATGTGCTGGGGATATGGCAGGAAAGGGACTGTCTGAATGATCAAGGCAGGAAATGGACAACAATCTACAGCAACCTCATTGACCACAAACACACTCTAACCATGCTCCAGCCAGAAGGGAAATGAGCAGGAATTCTTGCAGTTCAGCCATGGACACACTTACACAAGGGCACAGCAGTGTGTGTGCTGTGAAAGCTGGTCTGAGGAAACAACTGGAATTGATCACTCAGTGAGAACAGAACTAGAGTGCAGTGAGAGACACATCTCAACCAAGTAGTTGTGGCTGAGTGGTTAAGGCAATGGACTAGAAATCCATTGGGGTCTCCCTGCACAGGTTTGAATCCTGCTGACTACAGAGAAAGTTGTGGTTCTTTAGTTTCAAGGGAGCTGGGTCTTGTCTCACTCTCAAGCTGTGTCTACACTATTGGGTAATGTGGCTTTAAAGTGTTTTAATTAAACAGCTGTTGCATGTCCACACTATGCCCCTTGTGTCACCAGAGCACATCCACGCTAGACTCTTGGATGGCCACAGAGAGCAGTGCACTGTGGGTAGCTGTGCAACTGGCTGCAGGGTGTTTTGGGAAGGGTTTGCAATGCCTCATGGGCTGGTACAGCATCACATGATGCAGGTTTCTCTATCCCACCGTTCCATGGGCATCTTACTAGATTGCCAGCTGCTTTTCAACTGCAGTGTGCGTGGCGGGGTAGAGAGTGTGTGTGTGTGTGGGGAGAGGGAGTGTGTGTGTGGGGAGAGGGAGTGTCTCCCTCTATGTTCACTGTCTCTATGTTCAGACAGCTGCTGCAAGCAACCAGGCCTGAGGCAGGGGGAGGGGGCAGCCCCAACATCAGCCCCCGCTTCCCTCACTGGCTCAGCTCAGCACAGCAACCTCTGTCACACGCAAACACACACCGCTGCTGCTGAGCTCTGTGTTAGGGATGCTGGAACAGGGGGTTTAGAGGGCCGTGGCCCCACCACTCTTAACTGGCTGTTAGGACAAATGATGGAGGGGGGAAAGGGGGAGTCTTGGGGGGGAGAGGCATTTTGTGGGTGTGGCCTCGGGGGGAGAGGTGGTGTGAGTGTGGGTCCTTGGGGAAGGGTTTTCATGGGAGTGCCACAGTTCAGACAATAGTGACCCCCCCACTGTAAGGAAGCTCCCGCCGCCCCTGCTCTGTGTTGGTAGCGCGGGAGAGAGCAGCGTTCCAGGGCAGTGATTTGCTCCCCGGGGCTCCGCCAGGGGGGCTTGGGAGGCTGCAGGGAGCCCTGGGCCCTTTAAATCACCAGACTGGGGAAGCCGGGCTGGGCTGGCACAGCGTACCCGCTCTTGCCAGGACCTCATACCGGAATGTACCAGCTTACGTTCATCTCCGGAAGGTCCTCACGTGGATCAATAACTGGTTAAAAGCTAGGAAACAAAGGGTAGGAATAAATGGACAGTTTTCAGGATGCAAACAGGTAACTAGTGGTGTCTGTACTGGGACTAGTCAACATCTTCATAAACGATCTGCTAAACAGCGAGGTGACAAAATTTGCGGATGATCCAAAACTACAGAGGATAGTTAAGTCCAAAGCAGACTGTGAGGAGCTAAAAAGAGATTTCACAAAACTAGGTGAAAGGGCAACAAAATGGCAGATGAAATTCAATGTTGATAATTGCAAAGTGATGCACATTGGCAAACATAATCCCAACTCTACATATAAAACGATGGGATGTAAAATAGCTGTTCCAACTCAAGTGAGAGATCTTGGAGTCACTGTGGATAGTTCTCTGCAAACATCCACTCAATGTGCAGTGGCAGGCAAAAAGCGAACAGAATGTTGGGAATCATGAAGAAAGGGATAGAGAATAAGAGAGAAAATCTTATTGCCACTATATAAATCCATGGTACGCCCATATCTTGAATACTGCGTGCAGATATGGTCGCTCCATCGTAAAAAAGATGTATTGGAATTGGAAAAGGTTCAGAAACGGGTATGGAGTGTCTACCATATGAGGAGAGAATAATAAGACTGGGACTTTTCAGCTTGGAGAAAAGCTGACTAAGGGGAAATATGCTAGAGGTCTATAAAATCATGACTGGTGTGGGGAAAGTAAATAAGGAGTGTTACTTATTCCTTCTCATAACACAAGAACTAGGGGTCACCAAATGAAATGAATAGGCAGCCCATTTAAAACAAACAAAAGGAAGTATTTTTTCACACAACGCACAGTCAACCTGCGGAACTCCTTGCCAGAGGAGGTTGTGAAGGCCAAGACTATAACAGGGTTCAAAAAAAGAGCTATATCAATTCATGGAGGACATGCTCTGAGCCAGGATGGGCAGGGATGGTGTCCCTAGTCTCTGTTTGCCAGGAGCTGGGAGTAGGCGACAGGGGATGGGTCACTTGGTGATTCCCTGTTCTGTTCATTCCCTCTGGGGCACCTGGCTTTGGCCGCTATGGGAAGACAGGATACTGGGCTAGATGGACCCAGTCTGGCTGTTCGTACGTCCTTATGCTCCTTTCATAAGATGCCTGGGATTCTGCCTCACAATGTGTCCCTGAGGTCTCAGCCAAAATGCCCAGACAGGTAAACACTCTGGGCTCCTGAAGCCTCGGCCCCCCACCTAGTGCCCTATGGCTCATCCCTGACCCTTGCTGCTGCTCCTTGCTATAGACTGTGAGAGGAGCGGAGGCAGCGCAGGAGCCTTCTGGGGATGCAGATCTGAGGCTTTGGGGAGACACATTGTCTGAGCCATCAGAGCGCTGCAAACCCTGCAGCCACCCCCTCAATCCGGGGCCTGTTCCAGCCCTGAGTCTGGGCTGCTGTGATCCCTCCCCCAGAGCAGGGCGCCCACAGATAACAGACTGGAAATAGGCGTGTGAGACTAACTCCTGTTCTCCCTGACAGAGCCTCCCCTAGACCAAGTGCCTCTCCCAGGCAAGACGTGTCTTCGGTGCCCCCCACCCATATGTTAAAATTTTGAATATCTTATTTTTCATTGCATTTGTAGCTCAGCTCATGATTTTGACGCACAATTTCGATGCATGATTTTCTCTGTCATATAAGATGATAAATTTGCAGGCTAGGTTCTGTAAACCTGTATTTATTCATGCCATATATAAGCAAATAGAACAAATGCATTTTCTTTAAGCATATAGAAACTTTTTAATTTTGACAGTAACTGAAATGTACTAACATCTAG
The DNA here is from genome assembly GCF_020497125.1 of Mauremys mutica. NCBI lineage: Eukaryota > Metazoa > Chordata > Testudines > Geoemydidae > Mauremys > Mauremys mutica. The sequence goes on from NW_025423176.1 coordinate 13,280, forward strand.
CAATGGAACTGTCACCAGCACAGGGTGGGCCGGTATTAAATAGTGTTACAGTCGGAGACAGACAGCGTTAGGATGTTAACCCCAGGCCTTTAGTTGAAAGGTCGCTTCTCTCGCCTTTGCCCCATGAACTGAAGCGCAGCATTACAGAGATCCAAAGATTGGCCAATGGCATTTCCAAGTGCTAAAATAGCAAGCGATGTCGGTCTCTCATTGGCCATCAGCGATTGAAGATGTGGTTTAATGAGCCGGAGCTTCAAGGCGAGGGTGGCTCTGTCCACTGGCTTCCGTTGCGCTGCTGGGCCCCAAGTTCCTGGTGGCCAATATGTGACGCTGGGAGAAGAGAGTGGGGTGGCAAGTGGCAGTAGGACTTTTGCCACCAGGGTCTAGCTGCCCAACTTCCTCCTGGTACTACTGGCCCCCCGTCGCCTTCAGGTAATGCAGGAACTAAGGCAGGAATAGGGCGAGGAAGCGAGTAAAGCCGAGCAAGGAAGGCAAAAGTGAATCTTGTCTTCATGGGCCGCTCGCAATGACGTCCTTTTTCTGTGCCACAGCTGACAACAACATCCCAGACAGAAAAGCAGGAGGCCAAAAAGAAACCGAGCAGCTGCTGAAGTAGTTCAGTTGGGAGTGTGCTAGACTAACAGGCTCTTCTATCCCCCTTTGTGCACGGGTGGGATGTTTTCTGAAAGTGCAGCAGTTCCTTTAACTGCCACGAGTCCCTCGTTTCAGGCTATGCAGCAGGAAAAGGCAGCATGGGCTTCTGCACCGAGTTGGCCCACCTGACCTTTCATTCTTCTCTTGCTCTTTGTCAGCAAGGGGAAGAAAAAGAAGCTCTCCCTCAAGCTGGAGTCACAAGGGCGACGTAAGGACTTCCTGAGTGCCCGCTCCAGTCCTCTGCTCTGCCAGCTGACCCATTGAAGGGCTGTCACCACTTTCTCTAGGTTTGTCCATCGGTCTGTGCCAGGGTGAGCAACAGCCAAGCAGATGGAGTTTCTGTAGTGTAGTGGTTATCGCATTTGCCTAACATGTAAAATGTCTCTGGTTCAGAAACAGGCTGGCTTCCTTTTGCCAGATCCCCTTGCTGTTCAGGAAGATGCTCCTCCTTCTCCTATTGGCCTGTCCGTGGGATAACTCCAACCCCTGCATGACAGAGGGTGCTGACAGCAGTGGAGAAAGCACCTTGGCGTCAGGCTGGAGAACCTAGAGGAGTGCGGCGTGTTACCATTTGGAGGCTTGTGGCTTGGCCTCCTCTGCCGTGGGAGGTTGGCCTACAGAGGCCGGCTCTTCCTGCTGGCCTCCTCTGCATGACTTGCCAAAGGAGGAAGTGAAGCAGGAATGGGGCAAAAGAGGAAAGTCGAGCTGAGGAAGGCAGGGCAGAAAGTAAGCACATCATTGCGGCAAAATAGGGTTAGTAGAGCGTCACCATTCGTTCTGCAAAGCCGGGGGAGGTGCAGTTGGCTGCTGGGAGGCAGAATCCTGTGCCTGCCTCTTGGCTTCCCAGGGGTGGCTCCTTGCAGCCCAGGAGAGGAAGGGGGGTTCTAGGGGGACGGAAAAGCAGCAATGGCGAGGCTGAGTGGGCTCCTTTCTGGCCGAAATGTTGGGCTGTGGTGGGTTTGGGAGTTGCCTGTAAGCCATAAGTGGACTTAGAATCATAGAATCATAGAATCTCAGGGATGGAAGGGACCTCAGGAGGTCATCTAGTCCAACCCCCTGCTCAAAGCAGGACCAAACCCAACTAAATCATCCCAGCCAGGGCTTTGTCAAGCCTGACCTTAAAAACCTCTAAGGAAGGAGATTCCACTACCTCCCTAGGTAACCCATTCACCACCCTACTAGTGAAAAAGTTTTTCCTAATATCCAACCTAAACCTCCCCCTCTGCAACTTGAGACCATTACTCCTTGTTCTATCATCTTCTACCACTGAGAACAGTCTAGATCCATCCTCTTTGGAACCCCCTTTCAGGTAGTTGAAAGCAGCTATCAAATCCCCCCTCATTCTTCTCTTCTGCAGACTAAACAATCCCAGTTCCCTCAGCCTCTCCTCATAAGTCATGTGCTCCAGCCCCCTAATCATTTTTGTTGCCCTCCGCTGGACTCTCTCCAATTTTTCCACATCCTTCTTGTAGTGTGGGGCCCAAAACTGGACACAGTACTCCAAATGAGGCCTCACCAGTGCTGAGTAGAGGGGGATGATCACATTCCTCGATCTGCTGGAAATGCCCCTACTTATACAACCCAAAATGCCATTAGCCTTCTTGGCAACAAGGGCACACTGTTGACTCATATTCAGCTTTTCGTCCACCGTAACCCCTAGGTCCTTTTCTGCAGAACTGCTACCCAGCCATTCGGTCCCTAGTCTGTAGCAGTGCATGGGATTCTTCCGTCGTAAGTGCAGGACTCTGCACTTGTCCTTGTTGAACCTCATCATATTTCTTTTGGCCCAATCCTCTAATTTGTCTAGGTCCCTCTGTATCCTATCCCTACCCTCCAGCGTATCAACAACTCCTCCCAGTTTAGTGTCATCTGCAAACTTGCTAAGGGTGCAGTCCACACCATCCTCCAGATCGTTAATGAAGATATTGAACAAAACCGGCCCCAGCACCGACCCTTGGGGCACTCCACTTGATACCGGCTGCCATCTAGACATGGAACCATTGATCACTACCCGTTGAGCCCGACCATCTAGCCAGTTTTCTATCCACCTTACCGTCCATTCATCCAGCCCAGACTTCTTTAACTTGCTGGCAAGAATACTGTGGGAGACTGTATCAAAAGCTTTGCTAAAATCCAGAAATAGTACATCCACTGCTTTCCCCTCATCCACAGAGACGGTTATCTCGTCATAGAAGGCAATTAGGTTAGTCAGGCATGACTTGCCCTTGGTGAATCCATGCTGACTGTTCCTGATCACTTTCCCCTCCTTTAAGTGGTTCAGGATTGATTCCTTGAGGACCTGTTCCATGATTTTTCCAGGGACTGAGGTGAGACTGACTGGCCTGTAGTTCCCTGGATCTTCCTTCTTCCCTTTTTTAAAGATGGGCACTACATTAGCTTTTTTCCAGTCATCCGGGACCTCCCCCGATCGCCATGATTTTTCAAAGATAATAGCCAATGGCTCTGCAATCTCATCGGCCAACTCCTTTAGCACCCTCGGATGCAGCGCATCCGGCCCCATGGACTTGTGCTCGTCCAGCTTTCCTAAATAGCCCCGAACTGCTTCTTTCTCCACAGAGAGCTGGTCACCACCTCCCCATACCGTGCTGCAGAGTGCAGCTGTCTGGGAGCTGACCTTGTCTGTGAAGACAGAGGCAAAAAAAGCATTGAGTACACTAGCTTTCTCCACATCCTCTGTCACTAGGTTCCCTCCCTCATTCAGCAAGGGGCCCACACTTTCCTTGACTTTCTTCCTGTTGCTAACATACCTAAAGAAACCCTTCTTGTTACTCCTAACATCTCCGGCTAGCTGCAACTCCAAGTGTGATTTGGCCTTCCTGATTTCACACCTGCATGCCTGAACAATACTTTTATACTCCTCCCTGGTTATTTGTCCAATCTTCCACTTCTTGTAAGATGTTCTTTTGTGTTTAAGACGAGCAAGGATTTCACTGTTAAGCCAAGCTGGTCGCCTGCCATATTTACTTCTCTTCCTACACATCGGGATGGTTTGTTCCTGCAACCTCAATAAGGTTTCTTTGAAATACAGCCAGCTTTCCTCGACTCCTTTCCCCGTCATGTTATTCTCCCAGGGGACCTTGCCCATCAGTTCCCTGAGAGAGTCAAAGTCTGCTTTTCTGAAGTCCAGGGTCTCTGTTCTACTGCTTTCCCTTTTTCCTTGTGTCAGGATCCTGAACTCGACCATCTCATGGTCACTTGGTGAAGTGAAAACCGCTGCTCCATTCTGGCTGACCTGGGGGAGCCATTAATGACTTGGGAGTGGGGGCAGGGCGCTGGCTGTGAGCAAATGGGATCCAGGAAGCCCCAGCCTGCCCCTCCAGGGGCCCAGTCTTCTTCTTCTCTCCTGCCAGGGGGAGCCTGGCCTTAAGCCTGCCCAGCATGCACTGCAGCTCGAGCATTAAGCCTTCCTGTGGCATAACCGAACTACGGCCTAGCGTAATAAGGTGTAAAGTTTAGATTGTGAATTTATCTTTAATTTCCATGGTAATTTACTTTGATCTTTTATGCCTACCACTTATAATCCTTAAAACTCCATCTTTCTGTAGTTAATAAATCTGTTTTATGAAACTGGTGTATTTTGCTTGAAGTTCTTGGGAAATCTCAGCTCCATTACAAGGCTGGTTCATGTACTATTCACAGTGAGGGAGGGGTGGACCCTGTGTAATAAACTCACTATTGTGTCATACAGGAGGCCTGTGATATGCAGGGGGTCAGATTAGATGCTCTAATGGTCTCTTCTGGCCATAAAGTTGACTAATTTCTGAAAAACTGAGTGTAGCGTTGGGAGCAGTGTCTGATGTTTCCCTGTCTAGCCGGCTTGCTGCCTAGAACGAACGCTCCTTGAGTGGGGTGATCCCCAGGGAGTAGCTCAAACCTGCAAAGTGCCTGGCCAGGGGCAGGACATTGGCACAGCAAGGGTGGGGTGTGGCAGTGACATCACAAAGGCCTTTTGCAGGACCTCAGACTTTTGGTCAAAGACTATTGGTGGGAAGGTGGTGTGAAAGTAGAATTAATTATATTGTAAAAATAAGAATGGATTAAAGAAATGTTGTATGCACCTTTAAGCAGAAATAAGAAATATTGAAATACAGGTGCCAGGAAAACAAATATTAGGCATAAACAAGGGTGCTAATGGCGAAACGTTAACAGAAGATCGGTAATAGTTAGTAAGGAAATAAGATATGCATACCTAGCCCAGGTAAACTTATCTGATTCTGCTTCCTTTGTTATCTTGTTAAGTTCTCACCCTTTTATCTGTATAAATAAGATAGTTTGTGTCTTGCATGGTGCTCACATTATCTGGGTGTCTATAGCAGAGCGCTGTGCTAATAAAACAGAGTGGTCTGACAAACTGTGAGTCCTGAGTCTAACTTTGACAATTTGGAGGTTCCACCAAGATGGCAACCGTCTTCACTGGGGCTGTGTGATTCCTGACCATTTTTGTAGGATGACCGTGGCAGCCGGCACTTGGGCATTTGGCCCGAGCGGTCCTCCACCAGAACGGAAAGGCGCACAACCACAATGAAGTCTATGCCATTGAACCTGTTGGTTCCCACTCTGTTCTGGTAGGGATCCTGGGATCTGACATCAGGAATCTGGTCAGGTAATTATTTCTGTGTTTTGTCCGGACTGAGGACTGTCCTGTCTCTGTGTCTATCCATCCTCCTGTGGAGTGTTTGAGTCTGGGTGCCATCTCTGTCCAGGGATTGGCCAACCAAGGAGTTCCTGTCCCCACGGTCTGAGTGAGTGGAATCTGCACAATCGCAGCCGCACCGCACTTTGGGTAAAACCCTGGGTGTGAAAGCAAGGGCGATTGAGGCAGTAGCCTGTGGGCTCCTTTTGTGTGTTGCACCGGGCATCGCTCTGACGAACCCGAATTTCCTTCTTGTGCGATTGGTGTGTGAAGTCCTCCTGTATGGGTAACCAGATGTCTAAGTAGGGACAGTTCCCTAAACGAACGCTGGCTCATTTTATATATTTAGGATGGGTCCAGACTCCTGTAAGAAGGGTCCGGACTCCTGTAAATTACTGGAAAATGGTCTAGGCTAACTCAGGGGGATCCCAAAATTCAGTGGCCACTGTTAAAATCTTGGAACAAAGACCGAGTGGACGTCTTAAAGGACAAACTCGGCCAACCTAAAACTAAATTGGCTAAAGAAGAGGTTAATTGTTTCATTCAGTGGTGGGAAGAGGCAAATCGTAGCGAGACAAAATCAAAACTCGCCTCTCTCAAATATTCAAATAATAAGTTAAAAGCTTTATTAAAAGCCTCCTCTCCCACCACCAGACCAAGCGCTCCCCTTTACCCCGTTCTCAAAAAACCTCCACCCCGGATCGATCCAACCCCCTTAATACTCCCATCTCATTGTAAAAAGGACAAAAGTCCCTTGTTCTGTTCCCCTTTGTTGTCTGCCTCAAAAACTGATTCTTTAGTGTTCCACTACCAATTCTGTGAGGAGGGTGGGCTCCTCAGCTAGCCCCCACCCTTCCTGGTCCCTTTCCTTAAACATTTCTTTCAAAATTGTGAAGTGACCACAATATCACTCACAAACGGTTCATTGGAAAAAAAGCAGGATCGGGCCCAGAAAAGTAGGCAAGCAACAGATAAAGAAACTGAAAAACGGGTTGGAAGCCCTAAGGGCATGGTGTTGGGAGTAAGAAAAGCAGTAAGTGCAGCCATGAACCCCTGGAACAATACTTAAAATGGTGAAATCTGAGGTGATAAAGGTGTCATTCTGGGAGATAAACAAGTGATTTAAGGAAAGAGAGTGAAAAGTTAACTCTACAGAGGCTGGAGAGAATTACGCAGTTAAACTTTGTGAAAATGTTAAAAAGGACCATGTTAAAGAGAGAGAATTCTTGGTTTCTTTGCAGCCATTCTGAAGGGAAAATGGGCCCTTTTCCAGAAGAATGCATGTAAATAATCCAAATATATATACAGCTATGTAAAAACAAAGCAGTGTAAAGGAATGTTAAGGAAAAGAAAATGTGTATGTATCTATTTGTCTGTGAAAATATGTAAAGTTCTAAGAATCTAAACCAGCACATCTGGTCTGTAAAACTCCTGTTTTGTAGGTGTAAGATAAATTGGTTTTGTTTTTGTTTTTAATGCCACTAAAAATTCATTTGACTCTTTAAAGTTTCAAAACTGATAAACCTTTTTGCAAGACACAGTAATTAGTGTTGTTTGGTTTTGGGATTTAGCATTTAACCCTTAAGGGGTAACTTGATTCTTTATAAAATTTAAAATGTTTTTAAATAAAGACCAAGTCATGGCTGCAATAGGGCAGTCAAAATCAGGAGAATAGGGAGAGATTCTGGTTGGTTGGGTTTTTTTTATAACAATAGCAGATAAGAGCTGTAGTTGAAGAATAAGAAATTAACAATGCCCCTCTGAAGCAACAGCAGAGGTGAGGTGCACAAAACAAAAAGAAGCAATGTTAAAAACATTGAGCCTTAAAATGGCTCTGTGTAATCAGACTGTCACTTTGATAAGGGTACATGAAAACTCTGTAAGAACAAAAGAAACAGTTACACCTTATGTAAAAGTTGATATGGCTAATGTTTTTTTTTTTAAAGTTGTAATATAGAAGGAATGTGCATTTTCCCTAGGACATGTGCAGTGTACATTGTAGAAAGGGGTAAAAGAAATACAAATGAAATATGCTACTGAATTAAAATCCTATTAGGGCTCCAAAAAGAGCAGCAATAGGCTGTGTTTTCCTTTTCAGATCCCTGTGTGTTAAGACAGAGTCTCTGAGCTTTGCTGATGGCTTTGAATCCAAAAGCCAAGCCTGTGTTGATGCAAATTACCTAACTGATAAAGAAAGGTGACAACTGCTAGCACAAAAGCTGCTGCAAATAAAGAACATATCTGGTCAGCAAACAAATTGCCTACATAAAAGACATGGTATAACAAGATACCTTCAATAGATTTGATGCTAATGTTATTGTTAATATTAAACATTGAAATAAATTTAATGTTAGTAAGCACCCCTGTAACAACGTATAGTGTGTATGATTTTTGAAAAAAATCCTTTAAGGTAATATGGTAATGATGCTTCTCAGCTATTACCTGTGAATAAACTTAAAGCTTAACACAGCAGAAAAAACATTACAAACTTGGTCTGCTATATAAGAAGAAAAACTTGAGGTACACCACCTCATGAATTTAATAACTAAACAGTGGAATAATTTCCGCATAACCCTTAAAAAGTAGAAGCCATTAAAACCTGACTTGCCTATAGAACAAAAAAACACAAGAAAATATGGGGATAATTCCTCTGTTTTGCCTGCAATCAGCAAGGGTATTTGTAAAAGAAAGGAATCTTTTAAGCGATAATCAATGCCACCCCAAAAGGGGTAGAAAAATGTTATTTTTGTCTTTCAGAAAAAGTTAATACCAGCTACAGAACAACCTATTACAAAAACAAATAAAAGTTAAAAAAAACATACTGCAATAGCTCTGGAATGTACTGAAATGCAGATATTTAGAACATAAGATGTTTTGGGTAATATCAGAGAATATTAAGGTTTTAATGCATCTGTTAAAGCAAAGGAAAAGATAATTGTTTAATACCTATCAATATAACTGGATGCAATATGTCTCCAGTACGGCAAGACAAAATTTGTTAAGTGAAGAAATTGTTGTTAAAATTGCACAGCAACAGGCTCTGGAAGCAAAGATATGGAAAGTTAGCCCACTCCACAGATTGCACCTGGGATCCTTCTGGCTACCCCAGACCTCAAGCCAGTGGGCTGGGGAGGAAGGGAAACTATTGGACACCAGAGGTTGTCCCAAGTGGACTCCTCAAAAGTGAGTATGCTTATCCATGCCTGTTGCTCCAAAGCCCTGTAGTAAAGACATCTCACTAGGATCCTGTATGTGGGATAAAATTAATAATTAGACCAAAGTATTGTATAATGGGCAATGTGTGTGTTAATTCTTGAAAGAAGTGTTTTAAAAGGATAAAAGTGTTAGCAACCCACCAGTAGACAAATGTACATGTAAACACAGTACTTACATTACCAGTAATCACATTTACTATTTGCCACAACCAAAAAGTCTCAGCTTACTGTAAGCACTGATTTAGCTCAGTTCTCTATCAATTTTGGCATTGAATGGCAAACAGTTACCAATCATCTGTTTAAAAAGGTAAAAAGGTAACATAGTTCCTAAAAACAAAAACAAACAAACAAAAAACACAATGTGGGAAACAGAACCATTCATATTATACATGCAAATGGGGACATGTTAAGAATTGCCACTGCAGAAAGACATAACAGCTTACCATTGGTATAACATATTTTCTGGAAGGTCTCCCACAACTACTGGCATACTAATGTTACTACCCCTAATTGTTTTTGGTTTTAAATTGTATGTGTTTAACTGAAATGTTTAAAATGTGCTGGTAAATGTATGCAAAGCTAAAGCCACAGGCCCAAATCACCTCCCAGTATTTTCTATTACATGGACTAAATAAGAAGTGACACTGGCGATTAATAATCTTAGGGCAGGTCTACACTAAGAATGGGGGTCGAACTAGGGTACGCAAATTCAGCTACGTGAATAGCGTAGCTGAATTCGAACTACCCTAGTTCGAACTACGTACCCGTCCAGACGCCGCGGAACCGAACTCCGCGGCTCCAAGGTCGACTCTGCTAACTCCAGCTGCCGAGGTGGAGTACCGGAGTTCGAACTAGCGCTTCCGGAGTTCGAACTATCGCGTCTAGATCAGACGCGATAGTTCGAACTCCGGAAAGTCGAACTCACCGCGTCGACCCGCGCGGTAAGTGTAGACTAGCCCTTAGTGTCAAAAGGGGGATATGTAGGAGCAGGATTTTATAATGTCCCATAAGAATTAAAGTATAATTTGATTTCATCCTGCTAGCCACCCTTTTTGAATAGCAGAAAGAAATGACCCTCTGGGACTATAAGATTCCGTTTTCCCATATGCATTAGAAGTTGGGCCCTCTCTTAACTCTTTGTTTTAAGATTTAGTTAGTAAGAGACAGGATTCTCCATTGTGTATATGTTAAGTAAATTAGAGAAACATTGAAGGCCTGGGTCTCAATGTAAATTGTCTTGGTTATTGATTGTAAAATTTAGCAAGGTTTAATTTGCAATGCCTTTTTGCTCGATATAAAATACTACTGTTTGTATTCTCAATCTGTTTGTGTGAATGAGGAATGAATGCATCAGGAAAAGATAAGGTGTGAAGGCCATTGTTATAGCCAGAGTCAAGGAAAGAAGCAAAAAGACTTAAAGAGCATCAAAGAATCATCAGGCACAGCTTACTACCCAGACGGCTGTTAAACTGTCTGGCATCGCAGAGTGGATACATGCTTCGCAGTGTAAGAATGCACCACCCTCAGCGAACCAATCATCACCTCAGGACCACGCAGAGTCAATTTTGACTCCAGAAGAAGATGTAGAGGAACAGCCTGCAATACCTTACAATCAACGTTCTCGTAAGGGTTGCCAGAAGCAGACGACGACCTAAAGCAAGGCCCAAGAAGAAGCAGTAGTGAGCCTAGCGCCTGCTGCCTGGTGGACATAAAACTGGGATTGCAGTTCCCTCAGTTGAGGTTGTCAGAACCAGAAGGGCCCTGCCTCCAACATGCACCTCTGGTGGTGCCTGTTCCTCGGCTGTTGATGTCTGAAGGTCTGGGAAGTCCACAATGACAATTCTTTTATCGAGCAGCAAGTGTGGATAGCTCAGACCCTTAATATTTCTAAATGCCGGGTCTGCAGCCACATCCCAGCCCACTCTCAAACTGATGTTCCTGTCCTGGCTATCCCACTCAATTCCTTAGACCTCACTGGAGGACCTTGTCCGTTTAACACAGTATGGAACAGTAATGACACCTGGGAAGAGACTATTGGCAGTTCCTTTATCCCACTTGGGGGAGTAATACACCAGGCAGAAAGGCTCCTAAGGTTACAAGCAGTAGTAGTGCCCTGGCCAAAGAAACAGGGGTGATCTGACACATGGCCCTCCAAAACTGTCAGGCATTGAACATAGTACTGGCGGCCAAAGGAGGGTACTGTGCTCTCATTGGAAAACAACACCAATGAGGTAATAGATCGCACTAGCCACTTAGAACAAATCACATATCTTCCCCATAAAGAGCCGAGTTCTTTATGGAAGTGGCTAAGTAACCTGTTCAATTTCTCTGGCATAGGAAACTGGTTGTTTCAGGGAGCCCTGACTATCCTGTTTGGAATCCTAATAATTTTTGTATGTTTTCAATTAGTCTCCTGTTGTATCCAAAATCCTGTAAGGCATGCCACCCAGGTGACTGCCCCAAAACAGAGTGCTAATATGATAATTTTGAATATTGCTGATGGACAAAGAGATAAAGAACGGTTAATATGTGGAGCCCAGTAAAATGTTGGTCATGGCGTGTACGCTTGACCAAAAGGAGGGATTGTGAAAGTAGAATTAATTATATTGTAAAAATAAGAATGGATTAAAGAAATGTTGTATGTACCTTTAAGCAGAAATAAGAAATGTTGAAATACAGGTGCCAGGAAAAGAAACATTAGGCATAAACAAGGGTGCTAATGGCGAAACGTTAACAGAAGATCGGTAATAGTTAGTAAGGAAATAAGATATGCATACTTAGCCCAGGTAAACTTATCTGATTCTGCTTCCTTTGTTATCTTGTTAAGTTCTCACCCTTTTATCTGTATAAATAAGATAGTTTGTGTCTTGCATGGTGCTCACATTATCTGGGTGTCTTTAGCAGAGCGCTGTGCTAATAAAACAGAGTGGTCTGACAAACTGAGTCCTGAGTCTAACTTTGACAGTGGTGACCTCACAGAGAGATGCTGACATCAGCCAGGCAGGACAGGGGCGAGGGGCCAGGGAAACCTCAGAGACCCCTGTGGCTTTGCTCCAGCAAGTCTCCTTCTCCAGGCCTCTCTGAGGATTGAGGGAGTATTCGGGTTCACGGACGTGAGCACCAGGAGGAACCTCTTTCGAGTCTTCTCCTTCCCTGTTAGTGATTTTACTAGAAAACAGCCGTCCCTGTTTAAAAGGTAAGAGCCTCCTCGAGGTTTGAAACCTGTTCAGTCTGATCCATCTGGTGACAGTTGAATTCTGGGCATGGAAAACTGGAGCTTAAGGAGGCAGAATTTTATTGCACACCTGGGATTCTGTCCCTTAGAGTCACTGGGGACATTGGGGTTTGTCGTTTTTGTTTCATCTTTTCCTCCATCCATCCCTCCCTCCTTTCTCTTTGTCTTTTGCTTCTTTTGACCTTTCTCCTGTTCCCCTCCCAACACCAGGAGAGGGGTGTGTGTGTGTGTGTGTGTTGCGGGGGAGTGCTCTGCAGCTCTCACTGTGGGAGGTCCACCCAAAAATGTGGGGCTGAAATAGTGCTCGGGCAGTGATCCTCACCAGTGACCTGGGCCATCCTTTGGGCTCTCTGGTGAGAACCCTCAGCCGCCCATCCTCAGTCTCTACCCTGATTGGCTGAGCAGGGGGTTATTGGCAGGGAGGAGACTCAGGTCCTTGTTCTCTTTTAAGACCAAGGAAATAAGTCAGAACCAGTTCTATGTTTGATGGATTTTGCTGCTTCTCTGCATTAATTGTCTCTGAGCAGTTCATGATTCTCTCTAACATTGCAGTTCTCCTCAAATACTCGCTGAATAATTCCTGTGCACTGTTGTTGGTCTGGAGCTCATCTGAGAGCACTTTATTCAGGTCATTCAGTGTCTGAAATTCAAGATCTGATGGTTAGTTTGAAAATCAGGGCTCTGGTGTCCTATTCCCAACTCTGCCACTGACTGGCTGTATGACCTAAGACAAGTCAATTCTCCTTTCTCAGCCTCAGCTTCTCCCTCTTTCAAGTAGGGATAATAATGATCCGCTCCTACCTACTTCACAGTGCGTGGAGGCAGGGTCGGCTCTAGGTTTTTTGCCGCCCTAAGCAAAAAAAAATTTGGCTGCCCCCATCCCAGCCCTGGGCTCCCCCTCACACCCTCCTGCTGCCCGAGCCCTGGGCTCCCCCCAACCTGCACCCGCTGCCGCTGCAGCTCTGGGCCTCCCCACACCTGCATCCCCCTGTCACCCCACCCCTGGGCTCTTCCCCCGCCCAACCCACATCCCCCTGCCATTCCAGCCCTGGGCTCCCCCCTACATCCTGTGCTGCCCCAGATCTGGGCTCTCCCCTTCCCCCCCACCAATGCTCCCCAACCCACACACCCCCTGCCACTCCAGGCCTGGGTGCTCCCCCCCACCTGCACCCTCCTTCCACCCCAGCCCTGGGTCACTGGTAACTCGCTCCCAGGATGGGTCATTCAGCAGGAATTTTGGATGTGCACAGAACACAGACAGGATTGGTTCCCATATGGCTACAGAACTGCAGTAAAATGGAACAATTTTCAGCTTGTGTGATTGGAGGATACCTGGATGCATCTTATAAGACTGTCCTCCATAAATGAGGAAAAGTTGAGGTGCCTTTATTATTCTTTGTTTCTATGGGGAATTTGCCAGTGCAATAACCCTGTCTTCCTTTCAACCAAACAAAACTAGAAAAAAATGGCAATGGCTGTTGAAAATAGCAATTCCAGTCCTAATAACCCCTGGGAAGCATTTCTTGCTCAATTTTATCCTACTTTTTGTACAGCAAATAACAGTGGATCAGTATATTTGATTTGGGAGAAATGAAGTAACAGCTGCTCAAACTGAGCTTGAGCACTCCTGAATTTTGAGGTGTTCAGATCTGGAAGGCAGGTGCTAGATTCCCTTTCTGAACATTAGCTAAATCTGGAAAGGAAAAGTCAATTTCTGCTTCCATGACTCAGAAGGGGAAATCCTCCTACGTGCCTGGTACTGTATCTAGATGTAAGTGGGGGAATGGTCCTGCTATTGTGGGGAACTTTCCTGGCTTCTGCACTACCCTGGTGAAGTGGGCTGGTAAAAGGATCTGAGTCCTCGCTCCCACTTCCTTTACCCAGAGGCCTCCCTGCCCTTGAGGACTCCCCTTCCACTCTCCTGTCTGGCAGAGTCCTCGTAACCCCAACAAGGCTGGGCCCAGGATTCCTGGGGGACTCGACCCCCCCCAACCCTGCTGTGGTCACCTAGGACAGGGGCTAGGGTGTCCCTCTCTTTGCACTGCGCACCTCCCTGACCCACTGATCACATCATACAATTTAAAGCAAATACAAGTTATTTAATTAACAATAAAAATTAAAAAATAAGAAAAAATGGGAAAGGTTAAAGGAAAACACATCACCCCGCTCTGTGGCAGGGACCATCACAAAAAGTGTCTCTGGACATCAGGGCACTTCACAGTCTGTTCCTTGTAGGTCCCAGGCCACCTCCTCAGGACCTGGCTGTGCTGCAGGGACGCTGCAGGTTGGACACTTGCTCTGGCGGTGGCCACACACTCTCAGGCTCTGGGTGGCAGGACCCTTCTCCCCAGCATCACCCCCACCCTGTCAGGGTTACGATCCCCCTCCAAGTCTGGCCTGCAGGGCCTCTTGGCTGAGGCGTCTCCCTGTGCTGGGCCCACTGCCCAGGGTCCCCCTCGCTCTCCCCAGCTGCTCACCGCACCCAGCTCCGGACTGCTCCAGCTCCGCTCTGCCTCAGCACGGCTGCTGCTGCTGCTCTGCCTTCAGCTCCCTGGGCTGCTTGTCTGGCCTCTCTGGCTCCAGTTGTTACAGCTCTGCTCCCAGGGCAGGGCTGCTCTCTCTGGGCTGTGCTCTGGCTTTGGGGCTGCAGCTCTGCTACCATCAGCTCAGCTTGGGTCCCCTGCTCTCTCCTTAGCTCAGCCCCACTCCATGTGACTCAGACAATTCCAGCTCACAGGGAGGACGGGACCCCCCTGGCCTCCTGACTCCTTGAATAGCCTGCCCGCCCTGTCAATCAGGCTGACCTGGAGCACTGGCCTCTCCACATTGTTCCTGGGGACTGTCAGTCTCAGGCTCCTGATTTCCCATCGACCCCTCCCTTTTTAGTGCTGGGAGCTAGCAACCAAACACCCCCACTGAATGTTAGTAAGGGGGCAACAGGCCCCATACATAAAGCATCTAAATCCCCTGGGCACAGCTTGCCAGGGCACAGCTTGGGAGCTGCAATGGGAATAGATCCTGCAGGAAATCCCTTCCCCCCTCTGCTAGCTTGTGTTTTGTTACAGCCCTGGAAATAATCCCGCTGCCTGCACGTGTTCCGCAGAGAACAGAGGAGCAAATTCTCTCCCTGTTCCCCCTTCCACAGCCATTAAAGGACGGAATAAACCCCCAGCAGCGCCCTGCCCCACAGAGTCCCCCCTGTAAGGAGAGAGATGTGCAGTGACTAGGGCTCCAGCTCAGCGTCACCAGGTTTATATAACTTTTGGTGATGCCCAGAATTGGTCCAAGTCCTGCCTGTCCTTCCTCGCTCCCCCCCCCTCCAAAGCTGTGGGAGGGAGTTTGGGTACATGAGGTGCAGGCTCTGGGATGGGCAGGGGGTTGGGGTGCAGGGGAGGCGGGGGGCGGACCCTGGGAGGGAGTTTGGATGTGGGCTCTGGGCTGGGGCAGGGAGTTGGGGGGCAGTGGTGGGCTCTGGGAGGGAGTTTGGGTGTGGGCGGGGTGTGGGATCTGGGCTGTGGCAGAGGGTTGGGGTGTGGCACCTATCTTGGGCAGCTCCCGAAAGTGACCCACACCCCCATCTGGCAGCAACTCCTACATGGAGGAGGCCCGGGGGGCGTGGGTCTCCTGGCACCACTGCACGCTGGCACCACCCCTGCAGCTCCCATTGCCGCAGTTCCAATGGCAGAGTTGGCACTTGGGGTGGGGGCAGCGTGCGAGAGACACACCCCACGGGGGCCGCAGGGATATGCCAGATGCTTCTGGGAGTGGTGCGCCGTGCGGAGCCAGGGTGGGCAGGAATCCACTTTAGTCCCGCTGTACTGCCGGTAGTGGTGGCAGGAGCCCCCACACCCTTTCAAATCACCCGGGGCCAGCTGCTCAGGCTTTCTGACTTTCTGATGGGGAAGCAAAGGGAAGGCACATGTGCCCCTCATGAGCAGTTCTGGGGAGTCTTTTTGGGGCTCCTGAAGTAGGCAGCAGAGAGGTGCAGCCCCACCACCAAGTCTGTTTCACTGGAGGGGAGAGGGGGCTGCAGGGTGATCTCCCACCTCCGTGCATCCAGCAGCCTGTGCTCCCCCTTGCAATGCTGGAGCCTCCACATTTATTTATTGACAAATAAAATTTGCAGAATTTTAAAATATTGTGCACAGAATTTTTTTGGTGCAGAAGCTCCTCAGGAGTGAGACTGACTCAGGGAACCTCCTTGGATTGTCACTGCTTGGTGAACCACTCAGCCACCACACCAATGCACAGAGAGTGCCAAGCCCCACTGCTATGTGGGGCTGGGGGCTGGGGTCGGGTCATACACATTCAGACTGTGCGCTCCCCCCGCTACAAACCGCTGCTGATTTCCCAGTTAGGACATTAGCTGTTACCGATAAGGTTTGTCTGTGTTGTTTTTTTTTTATCTCATTGTTAGGTGTGAGAAGTATGAACTGTTCAATAGGTTCAATGAGTTGGTTAATAAGATGTTTATGAGGTAAATCACTGGCTTTACAATAAGATCCAATCTGGAGCATATGAACTATTGACCCCTGGACTCCATCTCTGAGAGGGGACTTGTTTACCATCAGGGGACAGGCTCAAACCAGTCCAAACCGGTTTTTCCCGCCAAAACCAGCCCTCAGCGTTCCATCTCCTCAGCACTTTTCCCGCCACAGAAGTGATATAAGGACGTGTTCAGGGCCTGCGCGGGGCCGACCCCCCCCAGCGACGGCCCCTCCACGGTCGGGTCTTCCCAGTGCTCCCGAGCCGGAGAGTGACGGGAGCACGTTCGGGGTTTGATATATCGCGTCTAGATGAGACGCGATATATCGAACTCCGGGAAGTCGATTGCTACCCGCCGATCTGGCTGGTAGTCTGGACGTACCATCAGAGTCAGCAGCTGTTATGCCCCCACTGAGCTCTCTGGTCAGGTGTCCTAGCGCTGGAAGCCTCCTGTTTAGATCCTAAAATAGCGTTTTTGCACCGGGGGGGGGGCTGAAATTTTGGACCAGACATTGTAGCTCCACCGTTATTTTACTGAATTGATTCAAAACAGCAAGTCAAGAAAGTCTCCTAAGTGCCAGGCTCTCTGCCCTGGAAACAGCTGCCCCTGCTCTGCAGGAGTCTGTGCGTTCCACCCAGCAACGTACACACCTGCTCTGCACTGAAGGGGGGTCAGACAGTGACAGGGTTGGTAACACAAATACTTCAGACTATTAACTCCAGGTCCCTTCCTTTCTTTAACCCAGGATGTGCCAGTCAACTGGTAACCATGGTGTTATCTTCACCTTAAAATACCTCTCAGGACATTTTCAGTGAGCCCTCCACCCCCTGCCCTCCCTGCAGCCAGCCCCTGTCTCCAGCCAGCCCCGCACACCCCGGCTCCAGCTAACCCCTGCTGCACCCCCCTGCCCTGCCCGCAGCCAGCCCCTGTCTGCAGCCAGCCCCACACCCCATGCCCTGCCTGCAGCCAGCCCCTGCCTGCAGCCAGCCCTGCACCCCTTGCCCTGCCCGCAGCCAGCCCCTCTCTGCAGCCAGCCCCGCACCCCATGCCCTGCCTGCAGCCCTGCCCGCACCAGCCGCCCGCACCAACCGCGTCCTCCTTGCCCTGCCCGCACCAGCCGCGTCCTGCCCGCACCAGCCGCGTCCTCCTTGCCCTGCCCGCACCAGTCGCGTCCTCCTTGCCCTGCCTGCAGCCAGCTCCACACCCCCAGCCCACAGCCAGCCCCTGCCACACCCCCTGCCCTGTCTCCAGCTAAGTCCTGCCGCACCCCCCTGTGGCCCCGCCCAAAGCCAGCCAGCCCCCACACACCCCCAGCCGTGCACAACCTGCCCTGTCTCCAGCCAACTCCTGCCACACCCCCCTGCCTGAAGCCAGTCAGTCCCACACTCCTCTGTCTCCAGCCCTGCCAACCCCTGATGCACCCCCCTGTGTCCCTGCCTGAAGCCAGCCAGCCTGCCCCACACACCCCTGTCTCCAGCCAGCCCCGCACCCCTTGCCCTGCCTGCAGCCAGACCCTACCTCCAGCCAGCCCCTGCCCTGCCTCCAGCCATACCCATGTCCACTGGTGCCCTGCAGTTCCCAGGGCAGTAACCCTGCACACCTGCTTCAATGAGGGGGGCAGGGAGCAGCTGGGACCCACACATGTGCCCACCCGAGGGTGACCAGACAGCAAGTGTGAAAAATCGAGACAGGGAGTGGGGGGTAATAGGATCCTAGATAAGAAAAAGACCCCAAAATTGGGACTGTCCCTATAAAATTGGGACATCTGGTCACCCTAGCACACCCCCAGGACTCCTGAGTTCCATTGCTGGGTTTCCTATTGGTTCCACTGCTGGTTGTTTTCCTTTTCCTGGGGGACTCTGGGCAAGTTGCTCCCCCCCTCTAGGGCTCCGTCCCCAGCAGGCAAATGGGGATTTCGTACCTTCCCACTATTGGAAAGTGCTGGGAGAATCCCCCAGCCAAAGCTGCTCTGACAGCGCTAAGCAGCATCTGACCATTCAAGGTCGGAGCGCACGGCCCAGGAGGAGGAGTGTCTGGCTCTGGGGTTTCACGTCAGCCCAGTCTAGAGAGAGGGGCCCAGCCATGGGGTTTGGCTCAAGAAGACCAAGTCTCCAATTTGTTAAGGGCGTTTTGAATTCCAATCCTGTGCTCCAAAGTGCTTGGTGTCAGTTGCACATTTTAGAACGATACTCTCCACTCCATTTTCCAACTCATCATTCATACAGTTTACCCACCTCCACTAGGCCCGGAACCCTGCCAAAGAAGGAAAGAGGATTGGTTTGGAATGATTTGTTCTTGACAAATCCATGCTCACTTGTCCTAAGAATCAAATTATCCTGTAGGTTGGACTAGATGACCTCCTGAGGTCCCTTCCAACCCTGAGATTCTATGATTCTAGGTGCTGCTGGCAAACTGATTGTTTAAGAATGTATTCCAGTATCTCTCCAGCTATGGAAGTGAGGCTAGCTAGTCTGCAAGTCCCAGGGGTCTCTTTGTTCCCCTTTCAAAGATAGGTCCTGTCTTGTTCATGGATGGGAAGGGATGTTCTTTTTCAGGGATCACTGACGAGAACTGGGGCACAACACCTGGTTTGTTAAGGCCACAAAAATGGAGGCAGGAACCTCTTCTCTCCTGCTGGCAAAGAACCCCAGGTACCGAAAAGACAGAGACTCACATCCCTGAATGGGCTTTAGAAAAGGCAATGGTTAAAAAGTTTGGCCCCGACCATTTCTTGTTTCCACAGACTAGACATTTTAGCAAACTTTAGAATTCCTTGGTGCTAAACACCGTGAAACTCCCCTTCCTCCTTCACAGAGGGCTTTATCGCCCCTTATCTCACTCAGGCTCACGACTACCCAGAGTTCGAGAACTGTCCCTGTTCCCATTGGGCAGATGGGGAGGAGCCTGAGGTATAGAGAAGGGAAGTGACCTGTCACCAGATGGATCAGACTGAACAGGTTTCAAACCTCGAGGAGGCTCTTACCTTCTAAACAGGGACGGCTCTTTTCTAGTAAAATCACTACAAGGAAAGGAGAAAACTCGAAACAGGTTCCTCCTGGCGCTCACGTCCGTGAACCCGAATACTCCCTCAGTCCTCAGAGACCTGGAGAAGGAGACTTGCTGAAGCAAAGCCACAGGGGTCTCTGAGGTTCCCCTGGCCCCTCGCCCCTGTCCTGCCTGGCTGATGTCAGCATCTCTCTGTGAGGTCACCACCTCCCCACCACCTTGGACCAATAGGCTGAGGTCCTGCCAAAGGCCTTTGTGATGTCACTGCCACACCCCTCCCTTGCTGGGCTAATGTCCTGCCCCTGGCCAGGCACTTTGGAGGTTTGAGCTACTCCCTGTGAATCACCCCACTCAAGGAGCGTTCATTCTAGGCAGCAAGCCGGCTAGACAGGGAAACATCAGACACTGCTCCCAATGCTACACTCAGTTTTTCAGAAATGAGTCAACTTTATGGCCAGAAGAGACCATTAGAGCATCTAATCTGACCCCCTGCATATCACAGGCCTCCTGTATGACACAATTGCTACTTTTGGGGCAAACACATTCCAGAAAGGCATCTTGTCTTCATTAAATGACATCAGGAGATGGAGAATCCACCACTTTCCTTGGTAGCTTGTTCCCGTGGTGAATCATCCTGACTGTTGAATATTTGTGCCTTAGTTGTAATATGAATTTGTCTCTTTTCATCTTCCAGCCATTGGGTCTTGTTATTCCTTTCTCTGCTAGATTAAAGAGCCCTTTAATACCCAATCTTTTCTCTCTCTGATGGCACTTCAACACTTCAATGAAGTCACCTTTCAATCTTCTTTTGATAAGCTAACCAGGTTGAGCTCTTTCAATAGCTCACTAGAAGGCATTTTTCTCCAGCCCTCAGAACATTTGGTGGCTCTTTGCTGCCCCAAACTCTAATTTCACAACATCTTTTTCAAACGAGGGCACCGAATCTGGAGGCAGTATTCCAGTATCAGTCTCACTGATGCCGTGTCACCTCCTGTGATGTTATTGTCATAATCTGTAACTGTATAGATCACTGTTGCAACCGCTGCTCTATATTTGCAGCCAATATTGTATAAAGGTTGTTGTGTAAGGGGTCTATGGAGAGGTTCTGATTGGCTGATTATAATGATGCTATCTCTAGATGTGTATCATTTTTGTAGTTGACGTTATGAGTATTGGTTCTATGCTGCCCGTATTTCACACTTGTGCTCTGCTACTGGGAAACACCCCAGACAAGTTGGTGTCAGTTCTGCCTAGCTGGCTCGATGCAGGTTAGGCAAATGTGAGAACCACTACACTACAGAAACTCCATTACAATGCCCTGCCCTGCCCTGCCCTGCCCTCAAATTCCCTGCACTTTGGTGGTGCTCACCCTGGCACACACTGATGGGCGAACCTGGAGAAACTGGCAGCAGCTCTTTGATGGGTCAGCTGGAAGAGCAGAGGACTGGAGCCAGGGATCAGGAAGTCGTCCTTACATCACCCTTGTGACTCTAACTTGAGGGGGAGCTTCTTTTTCTTCCCCTTGCTGAGAAGCAGCAAGAGAAGAAAGAAATGTCCGGTGGGCCAACTGGGTGCAGAAGCCCATGCTGCCTTTTCCTGCAGTGAAGCCCAAAATGAGGGACTTGCATTGAGTAAAGGCAGTGCTGGGCTTCCAGGAAAGAGCCCACTGCTGCATGAAGAGGGATAAAACAGTCTGCTGAAGACTGGGATTGAACCAGGGACCTTTAGATCTTCAGTCTAATGCTCTCCCAACTGAGCTACTTCAGCACCTGCAAAGGGCCTTTTTGGGCTGCCTTTCCTCACCTTGAAGTTTATTCTCCATAAACCATCTCTCCAATCAACAATGGCCAAAGCAAGATGGACATCGCTCGCTATTTTAGCACTTGGAAACGTCATCAACTAATCTCTGGATCTCTCAAATGCTGCACTTCAGTTCATGGGGGAAAGGCGAGAGAAGCGACCTTTGAACACAGGGCCTGGGGTTAACATCCTAACGCTGTCTGTCTCCGACTGTAACACTATTTAATACTGGCCCACCCTGTGCTGGTGAGTGCTCCATTTCTAGATGTTAGTACATTTCAGTTACTGTCAAAATTAAAAGTTTCTATATGCTTAAAAGAAATGATTTTTTAATTTGCTTATATATGGCATGAATAAATACAGATTTACACATCCTAGCATGAACATTTATTGTCTTATATGATAGAGAAAATCCTGCATCCAGATTGTGCATCGAAATCATGAAATGAGCTACAAATGCAATAAAAATAAGGTATTCAATGGTTTAACATATGGAGCGGGGCTGGGGGGCACTGAAGACACTTCTTGCCTGGGATGCCACTTGGTCTAGGGGAGGCCCTGTCAGGGAGAACAGGAGTTAGTCTCACACGCTTATTTCCAGGCTGTAATCTGCGGGCGCCCTGCTCTGGGGGAGGGATCGCGGCAGCCCAGACTCAGGGCTGGAACAGGCCCCGGATTGAGTGGGTGGCTGCAGGGTTTGCAGCGCTCTGATGTCTCAGACAATGTGTCTCCCCAAAGTCTCAGATCTGCGTCCCCAGAAGGCTCCTGCGCTGCCTCCGCTCCTTTCACAGTCTATAGCAAGGAGCAGCAGCAAGGGTCAGGGATGAGCCATAGGCACTAGGTGGGGGGCAGAGGCTTCAGGAGGAAACCCAGCCCCCAGAGCAGAGGGGGATGGGAGGCTTTTTCTCTCTCCTTAGCCATGGGCTATAGCTCCGAGAGCTCTGTGAAATGCCTCCCGCCCACAGCCTGGGGAAGGGGAAGGAGTCCCAGGTTCTAGCTCGATTTGGAGGAGGATCACTGGACCCTAGACCCACTCGCTGCCCTTTCCCGGAGAAACCTGTGATGCCCAGAACGGGGCTGAGATAAATGCTGACAGGAGCCAGGAATTGCTCCCCTGGAATAGCAGCAGGACTGGGCAGCTGGAAATCTCCCCAAAGGAGCTGAAGCCTTGGTGGGTCAGACATAGATGCCCCAGGTACTGCATGGGGGGCTTAGGTTTGTTTCTGGACAAGAGCAGTGAGAGTTTTATTGCCTCAACATTTCAGTAGAAAAATTCAGACCCAAACTGTGTGTGGTGGGGAGGTCGATAGCGGTTTCTTTGGGTTTGATTTAGTTTGTTTTCTCATTCTCATTGTAAAAGCCCTGGATCATTTTGATGGGAACAATGTTTGTGGAAGGCCAAGGACAAGTAAGAAAAGTTAAAAATCTGCGTTGGAGTGAGGGGGTCTGTGTGGGCCAGGGCAGGGGTGGAGATTTTCATGGGGAGGGGGTTAGGGGATAAACGAGAGGCTTTTGCGGGAACACAGGGGGATGTTTTGCAGTTTAACCTCCCCACTTTCCTGTGCTGCTGCCCAGCTCAGACCCCACTGACACCCCTGTGACGAAGTGGGAATTTTCTGGATGTTTTGTTTGCATCTTGTGTGTACCTCAGTTTCCCCTATTTGTTGCACGATTATCTAGGTTAAAGGTCCAAAATGTGGGGTGCACCCTGCCAGGGGGAATGGAGTAACATTCAGGGGGATGCAACTGGGCCCGGGCCAGCCCCCATGGGGGGTGGGGAGGGGGAGCCACCCAGCTTCACTCTTGGCTCCAGCCCCAGCTCTGGCCCCTGCCTCAGCCCCCTTACCCCTGTCTGTGTCCCTTCCCCCTTAGCTGCGGCCCCACTCCCAGCCACGACTCGGGGGGAGCATGGACAGGGGTGGGGGGCATGACCCTGAAGTGTTTTGGGACCACGGATCTCGGTGGTGGGACAAGGGGGTTAAATCTTGGCAGAGACCCCCAAAGGGCAGGTGTGGCTGCTGTCGAGCTGCCTGGGCCCAGACAATGGCCACAAATTCTGTCTCCTAGCAACCGATGGCCGGGGCGCACCTGCTGCAAGAGGCCAGCTGGCTGGGAGGAGTCGGAGAACAAAGAACGAGCTGGAGGCCAGGTGAGCAGGTTGCCAGGGAAACAGGACAAAGGACAGACGAGGGGCAAAGGGCCTGGCTGAGTCGGGCTGTTGGGAGCAAGGAGTCTGCTGGGTTGGGGACTCGAGGGGAGAGCCCAGGCTCTGAGTTCGGGGTCTCCCCAAGATGGACGTTGCTGAATCTTCCTGCTTCCTGTGCGAACACAGAACTTTCCCAGGCTGGATCCCAGACCCCTAACAAACCTTCTGTTGTACAGCGCTGGCTGAGAGTCACTGGTGACTGTGGAAGTTGGGGGTGCAGGACTCCCCTTCGGGGGGGGGGGTGGTGAGGCTTTCCGAGGTGTCCGATTCAGGTGGACTCACTGCAGGAAGCTCCTGGTGTGGAACAGGGGGGCTGAAAGGTCCAAGGTCAGTCCCAGGAGGTGCTGAAGCCAAGGAGGCTTCCCCCAGTGAAGGCGTCCCCTGGAGGGGTCACACTGACGAGGCTCCTGCCTGGGTTTGACTCCGAGCTGTTCCAGAGCACGGAGCCTGTGTGCCCGTCACAGCCCCCCAGCATGTGACCTACAGGCTCCACTCTGGCAAAGCACCCTGTAAATCAGAGACAAACTCCCCCCTTCTCCCAGTTACTCTCCCCTGCAGAGAACCCAGAGCAGCTCCTGCCTCGCTGGGTCTCCTGCCAGCCACAGCTGGCCAAGGAGCTGCCCGAGCCTTTCCCCTGGGTCCCTGTGCAGGGGCAGTGTCAGTTCCGACCTCACGAGTACATTGGTGACGCTCCCTGCCTGTCACGGGGGGGGCGAGGGCTTGATTCCCTGAAGAGAAAGCTGGGATTGTGACACCCGTGTATGTCTGCAGTGCAATTAAACCCCACAGCTGGCCCAGACCGGCTGACTCGGGCTTGCCAGGCTCGGGATCCAGGGGCTGGAGCCCGACCACTGGGACCCTCCCCACTCGCTAGGTTCAGTGGCCGATATACTGAAGATGAGTTTGTAAGTGGGGAATGTGCACTGGGTGCTGCCACTGGACAGACACTTCCCAGCAGGAGCCCCACCCCGTGAATGTGATCTACTCTAAAAACATGGGATGAAGGAAAGTCAGCCTGGGGCTCTGGATTTATCATCTTGCAACGACTCGATTCAACTTGCTCAGGTTAGAAAGAAAGTTGGGTTTTTTTTATTGTGAGCCTGAAAATTGCCTCCGGTGTGAAAGTCAGAGCTGGATTATTTCACGCTCACGCACCCTTATCACTGTTGAAGGAGTAAAGGAACGTGCAAACCAATGCAGCCTTAACATGTCATTTGCATCCTCAAGCCTGTCCCTGTGGCAGGATCTCAAGGACAGACAGAAATGTTACCCGGTGTCAGGAGGAGAGGAAAGCACTTTCCCTCGTGTATTTCCCCAGGCTGTTGTGCAAGACAGCAGAGGCGCTTTATGGCATTTTCTGTCACTGATTTTTTTCATGTTGGTGTGGGAGGAAAGACTTAGACCCACCCACGTTTTGAACGTGTGAATGTGAAATGACCAGATGATGAGTTAATAATGATGCTGTTGCACAGGATTTGATTGGAATTAGAAAACAAAAAGCCCTTAAAGTGGAACTCTTGGGTGAATAGAATGAGCTGATTTATAGTCAGCCTTGAAAGGCAATAGACTGTTACATTGGGCAGAACAGCCTGGTTTGGTTGGTTGGTTGGTTGGTTTGGTTGGTTGGTTGTTTTCCCTGGTAAATTGCAGAGGGTTCAGAGAAGAGCCACAGGAATGATTAAAGGCTTGAGCAGGGAGAGGAGTTTAAAAACAAACCGAACCTTCCCTGCTCCTGCCGGCTGTGACTGCTGAGGACATTTTCCTTCTCTACTCCAGGGTCTCTCTTCTGCCAGATTCTCAGCAAGTCAGGCCCCCTGCAGACTGTGGCAGAGCAGTTTGGTAATAGGCTGCAGGACTCACAATGTAAGAGTGCAGCTGCTGTAGCACCTTGACTGACCATGGGCTAAATCCTGCAGCCCTGGCAGCCCAGGATAACCTCCCACTGGTGGTGATGGGAATTTAGCCTTTGTAACGATCTGCTGGTACCTGAGCTCTCAGATGTGAATTAAACTGGGGGCAGACACAGCTCTGTCCAAACAAGTGAAGGATGTAAGTGAAAGAGCAAAGCTGGCCCTGGGGAGCTGCTGCAGTCCCGTAACCACAGCTGGGAGGGAACAGAGGGAAAACACCTGGAGCAGCACCGAGAAAAGGAAGTTTGTCAGTGAGATCAGTAGCAATAAATGTGAACTGAAGGAGTGCTTTCTCCTCTGTGCCGACAGGTTTGAATTGTGTTACTTTACTGTGAGATAAGGCTTTACAATATCCTGCTCTAATTTCAGGATGGGTCTGTAACCATAATTAGTCTCTGTAGAAGTGGGACTTTCAAAATTCCCAAGGAATTTAAGGGGTGGGGTTCACGGTTGGTCACCTGAGGGAGTGCAGTAGAGTTCAAACCAAAGACAAGAGAGGCGAGAACAGGGATTGTGGGAAACCTCCTGGAGGCCAATCACAGCACTGTAATCGACCAGGGTGTCTACACTGGCACCACGGGGCTGTAGCCCCGGTGCAGAAAGCTGTACGCCTCTCGTTGGGAATCCCTCTGATTTACCGTTTTTACAGAGGGTGAAATGACAATTTTTCCTATCCCTGCCCTGTTCCTGCTCTTTGTTATAGTTCAAAATATTTTAAGTGAGAAAAATGGTAGTAAAAATATCTGCTCTCCAGCACAACTTGAAGCAACATCAGAGCAACTGGGAATGAAACAATTTATTTCCAAAAGGGGAACTCAGTGACTAACAATGGCTTTGAAATGGGGGAACAGTATAACCGTGATGCTCAGGGTTTGTTTAGACTAGGAAAAGTGATGGAGTTTAGGTCAGGTCAAGGGGAAAGCTAATGCCAACCACTGCACCTGGGCTGCATCTGTTCTACAACTGTAATTGTCTTTTTACATCAAGATCATTAACTTGAGCAGCCAACGCCATGTACAGCCCTAGTGGATGTCAGGCACAGATAGATTTTGCCGCAGTGTACCTTGTTGGGATCAAACCTCCAGGAGCTGATGAACATTCCTGGCTCAAAAGGAAAGGAGTTGATAGAAAAGATCACAGGACTGACCCCAAAGAAGGGTGAGCTGCAAAAGGCAGAAGCAGGTAACTGATCTGGGGGAGCTGAGAGACCACAGTGAAGATGGTGCGAAAATCACAATATGGGAATTAGAAAATCTGATTTTTTTTTAAATTTTGCCCAGCCCTAGTCAAGAGATTTATTACAGTTCTCTCTCATGTGGATTTTCTGATGTCTGATAAGGACAGAGCTCTGATTGAAGCTTTTCCCGCACTCAGAGCATGTGTAGGGCGTCTCCCCTGTGTGGATTCTCTGATGTCTGATAAGGGCAGAGCTCCGATTGAAGCTTTTCCCGCACTCAGAGCATGTGTAGGGCGTCTCCCCTGTGTGGATTCTCTGATGTCTGATAAGGTATGAGCACTGATTGAAGCTTTTCCTGCACTCAGAGCACGTGTAGGGCGTCTCCCTTGTGTGGATTTTCTTATGTCTGATAAGGTGTGAGCACTGACTGAAGCTTTTCCCACACTCAGAGCACGTGTAGGGCGTCTCCCCTGTGTGGATTCTCTGATGTCTGATAAGGTCTGAGCTCTGACTGAAGCTTTTCCCGCACTCAAAGCACGTGTAGGGTGTCTCCCCTGTGTGGATTCTCTGATGTCTGATAAGGGCAGAGCTCCAATTGAAGCTTTTCCCGCACTCATGGCACATGTAGCGTGTGTCTTCCAAGTTAATTCTGTCACTTGAAATAAGGTCTGAGTGGCTACTAAAGTTTTCCTCTGGCCTCTGCTGAGTCTCACAGGCTTTTGTTTTTTCTGGGAGTGCATAACTCCCGGAAACATTCCATTTGGATCTTCCTGATAAAGTTCCATGTGGTTCTCCTTGCTCAGCATCTTCCTGCTGGGGTTTCTCCTCCTCATTCTGACTCACCATCCCATCACCTGATGGGAGACAGAGAGAATCCAGACACAGGTCACTCCCTTTGCCGGAAAGAAAGAAAATCTCAGAGAGAGGAATGGTAAAAGGGATGAACAATCCAAAATATGTGGGGGAGAGATCAAACCTATCAGGTGCTGATTTTCCCCAAACCCTTCCACAGAGGAGAGAGGAAGGGATCAGTTTTGGTCTGCATCTCACGAGAACACTCGGGGGAAAGCGAGACTGGGGAGGGACCTGCTGCCAGTTGTCAGTCAGAATAGGAGGGAAGCCATGAGTGACATCTGCCATAATGATTCCACATCTGCAGGGAACAATCCTGAACTTGGAGAGCTCACAGGGTCTTTGTAGGGCATCCCAAATGTTTCCTGCGTTCCCACACAGTTGTTAAGTTGGTTTAACCAATTCCTCACCTGTGAAGGCAGCTCTTGGAAGCACTTCTTTCTCAGAGCCCTGGAGGTCCGGGACCCACGGCTCTTCCCCTTGTTCCAGCTGGGAGATCACATCAGGTTTGGAATTTGGAAACCCTACTGCAGGCAAAGAAAACGAGGGAGGTCAGTGGAATTTGTGGGATACTTGTCACAAAGAATATTCCATGGTTTTAACCCCCAGCTCATTTTTAAGCAGTAACATCCCAAGACCAGCTTCCTTGGCTCCAAGTGGCAGGAGAGTTATTATAATAAATCATATTCATTACCTTAGTGCCTAAGGACCAACTAACAGTGGGTCCCCATTGTGCTCGGCAAAGTACAAACACAGAATAGTAGATGGCCCATGTCCTGAAGAATTTACAATCTGAATAGACAAGACAGACACAGAATGGGGGAAGGGGTAGAACCCACTGTTAGAATAGAGATATTCAGGCCTGCCTGTAAAGTCTATAGTTTAAGAACTTAGGTGTATTTTTATCACTTAGCTACTTACAGGAGTATGAAAACAAAGAATCAAAATCACTGTGTGTATTTGTAAGGGCCTTCTCTTACTGTGACAGCCTGAGGCCTTGTTCTTAGGCTAAGGCCTTTGGCTAAGCAGCAGGGGCAGCCATAAGCTGGGAAGCGAAGGGTCACATCCTCACATCCCAAACCAGTCACACTGAAAAAGACGGTTACTCACCGTTGTAACTGTTGTTCTTTGAGATGTGTTGCTCATATCCATTTCAGTTAGGTGCGCGCGCGCCGCGTGCACGCTCGTCAGAAGATTTTTACCCTAGCAACACTCGGTGGGTCAGCTGGGTGCCCCCTGGAGTGGCGCCGCTATAGCGCCGGATATATACCCCTGCCAACCCATCCGCTCCTCCATTCCTTCTTGCCGGCTACTCCGACAGTGGGGAAGGAGGGCGGGTTTGGAATGGATATGAGCAACACATCTCGAAGAACAACAGTTACAATGGTGAGTAACCGTCTTTTCTTCTTCGAGTGATTGCTCATATCCATTCCAGTTAGGTGATTCCCAAGCCTTACCTAGGCGGTGGGGTCAGAGTGAGACGTCGCAGAATGCAAAACTGCTGAGCCAAAGGCTGCATCGTCTCTGGATTGTTGGACCAATGCGCAGTGTGAGGCAAAGGTGTGAATCGATGACCAGGTAGCCGCCCTACATATTTCCTGGATGGGGACATGAGCCAGAAAGGCGGCAGAAGAGGCCTGTGCCCACATAGAATGGGCAGTGAGATGGCTAGCGGGAACGTGAGCCAGTTTGTAGCACGTTCTGATGCAGGATGTTACCCAAGATGAGATCCATTGGGAAGAGACCAGCATGCCCTACATACGGTCTGCCACTGCTACAAAGAGCTGGGGTGAACGCCGGAAGGGTTTTGTTCTCTCTATATAAAAGGCGAGAGCCCTATGGACATCCAAAGTATGTAGTTGTTGTTCCCGGCGCGATGAGTGCAGCTTCAGGAAAAAAACTGGGAGGAAAATGTCTTGATTGACATGAAAAGCAGACACCACCTTAGGGAGGAAAGAGGGGTGTGGCCGCATGTGTACCTTGTCCTTATGGAAGACCGTATAAGGGGGATCAGCTGTCAAGGCACGAAGCTCCGAGACTCGCCTCGCTGAGGTGATAGCGCAGAGGTGATAGCGACCTTTCTTCCAGGAAAGGTACAGCAGGGAACATGTGGCCATAGGCTCGAAGGGGGCCCCCATAAGCTTGGTCAACACCAGGTTTAGATCCCAGGTGGGGGCTGGGCAACGGACTTGGGGGTACAACCGTTCCAGTCCCTTAAGGAACCTGGAAACCATGGGGTGAGAAAAAATTGAACGGCCACTTTTGCCTGGGTGGAAGGTGGAAATACCTGCCAGATGAACCTTTATAGAAGAGACCGCCAGGCCCTGCTCTTTGAGGGACCAGAGGTAATCCAGGATAGTAGGGATAGAAACCTGCCCGGGGACCAAGTTACTCTGATCGCACCAGTGCGAGAAACGCTTCCACTTGGCGAGATAAGTCATCCTAGTGGAAGGCTTCCTACTTCCCAAGAGGACCTGTTGTACCGAAGCAGAGCAGCACAACTCCGATTGGTTCAACCACGCAGGAGCCATGCAGTGAGATGAAGGGACTGCAGGTCTGGGTGGTGAAGCCTGCCGAAGTCCTGTGTTATGAGGTCCGGCCACAGTGGCAGGGGAATCGGATCCGCCACTGAGAGGTCGAACAACAGGGTGTACCAGTGCTGCCTCGGCCATGCTGGAGCAATGAGGATCAGGTTGTCTCTGTCCCTGCGGAGCTTGAATAGGACTCTGTGAATGAGCGGAAATGGTGGGAAGGCATAGAGTAGATGCCTCTTCCACGGGATCAGAAATGTGTCTGAGAGGGAGCCTGGGAAGCGCCCTTGGTAGGAGCAGAACACCTGGCATTTCCTGTTCTCTCGGGAGGCAAAGAGGTCTATGCGGGGAAAGCCCCACCTCCAGAAAACGGAATGGATGACGTCGGGACGGATTGACCACTCGTGAGACAGGAAGGATCTGCTGAGGCGATCTGCCAGAGTGTTCTGGACTCCTGGGAGAAAAGACGCTACCAAATCGATTGAGTGGGCTATGCAAAAGTCCCACAGGTGAGTGGCTTCTTGGCAAAGTAGGGAGGAGCGTGCCCCGCCCTGCTTGTTTATGTAAAACATGGTCGTTGTGTTGTCCGTGAACATGGATACACAGCGGCCTTGGAGATGGACCCGAAACACCTGGCATGCTAGACAGACTGCCCTCAGCTTCCTCACGTTGATATGCAAGGCCAGCTCCTGGGGCAACCAGAGGCCTTGAGTGTGAAGGTTCCCGAGATGGGCACCCCAACCCAGAGATGATGCGTCTGTGGTTAGTGCCACCGAGGGCTGAGGAGGGTGGAACGGCATCTCTGCGCAAACTACAGTGGACTCCAAGTGAGGGAGTCGAGAACCGTCCTGGGGATAGTGATCACCGAGTCTATATTGTCTCTGTGTGGACGGTATAGAGAAGCAAGCCAGGTTTGGAAGCACCGAAGTCGCAGCCTCGCGTACTTGGTCACAAAGGTGCAGGACGCCATGTGACCTAATAGACCGAGGCAGGTGCGCACTGACGTTGTCGGGAAGGATTGAAAACTTCGAATGATCAAAGACATTGCCTGAAACCGTGGCAGAGGAAGGCAGGCCCTGGCCAGATTGGAGTCCAGAACTGCTCCAATAAAGTCTATTCTCTGCATTGGAGTCAGGGTAGACTTTTCTATGTTGATCATGAGGCCTAGCCTCCCAAAGAGGTCTTTGACGACACACAGGTGCTGTGATACTTGCAATTGGGAAGTCCCTCGAATGAGCCAATCGTCGAGGTACGGGTAGACGTGTATTCGACGACGGCAGAGGGAGGCAGCTACTACGGCCATACATTTGGTGAAGACTCTCGGGGCCGTAGAAAGACCGAAGTAAGCACCGTGAACTGGAAGTGCTGTTGGTTGACCACAAAACGAAGATACCGTCTGTGCGGCGGGTAAATGGCAATGTGGAAATACGCGTCCTTCATATCGAGGGCAGCATACCAGTCACCCGGATCCAGGGATGGGATGATGGTCCCCAGGGATACCATGCGGAACTTGAGCTTTATCATGAATTTGTTGAGTTCTCGCAGGTCGAGGATCGGTCGTAGACCCCCCTTTGCCTTGGGGATTAAAAAGTAGCGGGAATAGAACCCCTTGCCCCTCATGTCCTCTGGCACCTCCTCTATGGCTCCCAGATTTAGGAGCGCATGGACCTCTTGTAAGAGGAATTGCTCGTGAGAGGGGTCCCTGAAGAGGGACGGGTAGAGAGGGTGGGATGGGGGTGGAGAAACAAATTGGAGGTGGTATCCCGTTTCCACCGTGCAGAGGACCCAATGGTCGGAGGTCAGCTGGGACCAAGCAGGGAGGAAATGGGAGAGGCGGTTGAAGAAGGAGGAAGAACGATCTGGCAGGGAAACTGGTGGGCCGTCCTTGGACGTCCCATCAAAAGTTTTGTTTTAGCCCCGTAGGTGGTTTAGGGGGCGCTTGACTTTGGTTTCCCTGAGGGCCAGACTGTCTCCGCCGATACCCCCTGCCGTGCCGTCTGGATGTATCCTGACGCGGCCTAGGCTGGTTATAAGGGCGGTATGGTTGGGGCGTGAAGGACCTACGTTGGGTCACCGGTGTGTGCATACCCAACGAGTGCATTATGACTCGATTGTCCTTCAGGCTCTGCAACCTGGGGTCGGTTTTGTCCGAGAAAAGGCCCTGGCCCTCAAAAGGCAAATCCTGAATTGTCTGCTGCAATTCTGGGGGAAGGCCTGAAGCTTGTAGCCAGGAGATGCGTCTCATCGTTACCCCAGATGCGAGCGTTCTGGCTGCCGAGTCCGCTGCATCCAGAGAGGCCTGGAGGGAAGTTCTCGCCACTTTTTTACCCTCCTCTAGTAGGGCCATAAACTCTGCGCAGGACTCCTGGGGAAGGAGTTGTGCAAACTTCCCCACAGACACCCACGTATTAAAATTATAACGACTTAGGAGGGCCTGCTGGTTTGCCACCCTAAGTTGGAGGCCTCCAGCCGAGTAGACCTTACAGTCGAGGAGGTCCATGTGCCTAGCCTCCTTCGCCTTAGGAGCCGGTGCTTGCTGGCCATGACGCTCCCGTTCGTTCACGGATTGGACAACCAGGGAGCAGGGAGGCGGGTGGGTGTAGAGATATTCGTACCCCTTGGTGGGGACCATATATTTTCTCTCTACTCCCCTAGCTGTAGGTGTAATAGAAGCTGGGGATTGCCAAATTGTGTCTGCATTGGCTTGAATAGTGCGGATGAACGGGAGAGCCACTCAAAGAGGCGCATCCGCCGATAATATGACTACGACAGGGTCCTCTATTTCAGCAACCTCCTCCACTGGCAAATTCATGTTTTGTGCTACTCTCCGCAAGAGGTCTTGATGGGCCCTGAGATCAATAGGCGGAGGACCAGAGGAGGATGTTCCTGCCACTGCCTCATCAGGAGAGGAGGAGGAGGAGAGGCCCGGTACCAACGGGTCCTGAGGTGGGTCATGGACCGGCGGAGCACCATCTGCATCCGGTGGAATCTCAGGGTCTGCAGATTGAAGTGGATCCTTGTCCGTGCCTGCGGGAGGAGGATGGCTTACAGTCGCTTCAGGAACCCTGTGCTCTGAGGGGCCGGAGCGTTGAGCCACAAGTGGGGCACCTTGGGCCTCGTGATATGCCCACGGAGTCCAAAAGGCCCATTGATGAGGACCTTGCTCCTGGCTTTGTGCCTCTGGATGGTGGCACGGAATATCAGATGCCCAGTCCTGGTGGTAAGAAGCACTCCCAGCCTGGGACGACATTGACATGTGTCTCGAAGGCCACGGCGGAGCCGAGAGACCCTGGTAGGATACTGCTGTTCCTGACGTTCGGTCCCGGGGCGGTACCGGTGAGCGGTACCGGTCTTGTCGGTGCCACGAACGAGACCGGGACCTTCTACCGTGCCGGTGCCGGGAGGTCGACCAGGATCTTGAGTCCCTGTGCCGGGAGTGACTGCGGGACGCACGGTACTGAGATCGGTACCGAGAGCCGGATCGGTATCAGGAGTATCTGTCCGGTGACAGAGATCTTGAAAGTCTCCGCGAGTACGACCGGTACTGTGATGGAGAGCGGTGCTGGGACTGCGAGCGGTGCCGGAATTGGGAATGGCAGGAGCGGGAACGTCTCCGAGACCGCGACCTGGAAAGACGTCTCTCCGGTGGACCGACGGAAGGAGGCCTTATCAGGGCCAGCTTGCCGATGGATTGGATAACCCGCACCGGTGGTGCCGGGGGTTGAGGCTGCATCGACTCCGTCAGCGCGATGAGCTCTCTTGCTGTTGAGAAGGTCTCCGGCGTACAAGGGAGAGTGAGCTCGACCACAGCATGAGCCGGGGAGCTATGTGGCACCAGACTCAATGTGGTACCAGAATTGATGGTGCCGCGCTAGGAGGAGCTGCCAACTGCAGTGCCGGTGTTGGCGGTGCCGCAGCAGTTACCGGGGTCTGACGGATGGACTTTGATGTGTGCTCCTTCTGCGAGGATGGGGTCGGAGCAGTACGTCATTTCCCAGTCGGGGAAAGGGAGCAGTGACGGGGAGCTGGTGCTGGCAGATGCCGGTGCCGGGAGTCCTTTTTGGTACTGGAGCGATCCGGTGCCGAAGGTGCGCTCCTCACCGATGCGGGTTGGGTGGACGGTGCCGGCACCGCAGGACTAAGGGCCGATTCCATAAGGAGCTGCTTTAGTCGGAAGTCCCGCTCCTTCTTCGTTCTTGGCTTGAACGACTTGCAAATTCAGCACTTGTCTGTCAGGTGGGATTCTCCTAAGCATTTTAGGCAGCAGTCATGAGGATCCCCCACCGGCATCGGCTTCTGGCACGCCGAGCAGTGTTTAAATCCCGGTGCCTTGGGCATGAGCCCGCACCAGGTCGGAGGAAAGGGGGCTACTCCCCCAATCCCCCGCTTAACTATATACACTAACTATGAAAATACGTACTAAAATTAACTATAACTACAAGAACTTGAACTATATACACGATAAAGAGTAAATAACTACCGAGAAGCTAGGGATGTGGAGGTCAGCAAAGCCACTCTCCACTGTTCCAACGACCGTCACGGGCGGTAAGAAGGAACTGAGGGGCGGATGGGTCGGCAGGGGTATATATCCAGTGCTATAGCGGCGCTGACCCACCGAGTGTTGCTAGGGTAAAAAACTTCTGACAAGCGTGCACGCGGCGCGCGCACACTTACTGGAATTGATATGAGCAAGCACTCAAAGAAAATCTATATTTGCCCTGAGGATATGACCCCTGCTAGGGACAATAATGAACTGAGAGACCTCCCAAGGGCTTTGTTAGGCATCCCAGATGTTTCCTTCAGGCACTTACAGATTCTGGGTGGTTTAATGTTTCCTCACCTGTGCAGGGAGATCTCAGGATCTCTCTTTCCTCTGAACCTTGGAGGTCTGGGACGCATGGCTCTTCCCCTTGTTCCAGCTGGGAGATCACATCACGCTGGAAAACTAGAAACCCTGCTCAGATGAAAGAAAACAAAGGAGTTCAGTTGATTTCATAAGACTTGGGCATAAAAAAACATTCTATTACTTTAACTTCAGTGCTTAGTGTGACCTGGTGGGCCAGGGGCAGTTCTCACTGAAAATGCCAAAGTTAGGGCAGGCTGAAAAAGGGAGAGCAGATGCTCCCAAAAATGGTGGTTAGCACTGAAGTTAAACTCACCGACCAGTCACAAACACGGGTTATCGAGAAGCTGAAAAAAGAAATCACGCAGCCCCCTTTATTGCATCCCAGTTCTCTGGCTCCTAATCAGCAGCTAGGTCCAGTACAGTGAGAGGTTATTTAAAAACTCTGCTCACATAAACAAAG
Source organism: Mauremys mutica (assembly GCF_020497125.1). Taxonomy (NCBI): domain Eukaryota; kingdom Metazoa; phylum Chordata; order Testudines; family Geoemydidae; genus Mauremys; species Mauremys mutica. The sequence goes on from NW_025423176.1 coordinate 48,312, forward strand.
TGTTCCTCTGACCCCAAAGGGTCAGCCACATCACCAGGTCAGTATAGGTTTGGATATTACCCAAAATTCCATCCTTCCAGACAATCCTTTAGCATCTAAACTAAAGGTTTAAACAAAAGAAAGACAGAAAGAAGTTAAATGGGAAAGCAGTCAGATACATTCCAAAATGGATATATCAGGTTCTTAGCAGTATTGGTGAGTTGCTGGCTTGAAAGTCTGTCTGGAACACATCCACAGATTGGATGGGTCATTCAGTCCTTTGTTCCAGGGTTCAGTTTGTAGAGAAGGTGCTCCAGAGGTAGGAAGGTGGATTGAAGACAAAATGGAGATGATGCAGCTGCCCTTTATATTCCTTTTGCCATGTGGCCTGTACTTCCTGAGTCCCAAACACAAGCTTCACAGCACGTGGCATGGAAAAGCCTTGAAGTTCTCATTACACAGGCATACCCCGGCATGTCTTGCTGACTCAATAGGTGTATCCCCTTGGTCCTTTCCATGGGCTCATTGTACAGCTGATGACCCTCAATGGGCCATCAAACAGGCTAGGCAGTGTTGATGCTAGTATGTCTGGGGGTGTAACCCAGAAACACTGCACAAGTCTGGAAATACAGATATACCCTACATATCTATAACTCACAATACAAAGGTGATACAAACATAGAAACAAAATTATCATACGTGGAAAATCATAACATTTTCACTGACACCTGGCATGGCATATCTAGCATGATTCATTGCAATTTTATCAGATTATAATATTATTTTATTATTAATACCAAAGTGTCTCACAATTCCATCCAGTGTCACACTTGGTAAACCAGTGAATTTCCAGGACTAGTTCCCCAGGTCCTTGAAGATGCCGAACACTATGCTTATGAGGGATTGAAATACCCACATATCTGCTGGGAACACACACTCAGACACTGTGTCAGTCTACACCCCTATGTTCACTCTTCTAGAAAATGATGATCAATTTTGTACACAGTATGGCTTGTGAGGTATCATTTGAAAATGCATAATCTACTGAATATTATCCTCCTGTTAAAATGTGTAGTAACACTGTATGTAAAGTTATGAGATTTTACTCTATGATATTACTGAAAAAGTTACAATTCTGGGGAACACCCACAGAGCAGTTCCTCAGAGACAGCAAGGCAAACAGCTGGTCAAACAGCCATTCTCCTGCAGGGGGAAGGTGTGAAGAAGACATTTACATTCCATCACAGGGACCTCTTGAAGCTGTTGTGGAAAACGACCACACGATTGATTTTGAATCAGCTCAGCCTGAGGCTCTTTTCTTGGTTAAAAGTGCGCAGGGGGCAACAGCTATTGGAATACTGTCCCCCTGAGCTAAAAATCACACAAGCCTTTTAAAGCTTAAAACCACAAACAATGACACATACGTTGCACGTTAATTTCCTTATTTGGAATATATTGCAAAATATGATGCAGGTCAAAAGCAAGCTGAACAATCAGTTTCCCATATTCGGCCTTTCCTGTTATCGTTATCACACCTGGTGATATGGGAGCAAGACTCTGCATGTCTCAAGAAATCTCACTACCAACCTAGGCCATTTTCACATGCTGGGGTGCAATCCAGAGCAGTGAGGAGTTGTGTCATCTGTAATCCTGGGTGAGATTCAGTGTTCTGCTGCTGGAGATCCCCTGTCTGGATACTCCCAGCCAGCATTCAAGGATGCACCGAGAGGTTCAGAGACAGAGAGAGTGTCCTGGGGAAGCTGGGAACAGGAAGCATGGGCCGGTGGGGTTCAGTGGAGAAAGGGAACAGGAAGGGCAGGGATATCACTGAATGCAGGATCTCAGCAGTGCTAGATGTCAGGATAGCACATAGTGCAGCCCATTGGAAAAAATAATCCCAACTATACATACAGAATGATGGGGTCTAAATTAGCTGTTTCCACTCAAGAGATGGATCTTGGAGTCACTGTGGATAGTTCTCTGAAAACATCCACTCAATGTGCAGCAGCAGTGAAAAAAAGCGAACAATGTTGGAAATAATTAAGAAAGGGATAGATACGACAGAAAATATCATATATCATATTTGTAAAAACAGCAAATGAATCCATGATACACCCACATCTTGAATACTGCATGCAGATGTTGTTGCCCCATCTCAAAAAAAGATATATTGGAATTGGAAAAAGTTCAGAAAAGGACAACAAAAATGATTAGGGGTATGGAACAGTTATACCAGACATAACCCCCAGTTTCACTTGAGCAAACAGGAGCTATTTGACACTGTGCGATACGGCTCCTGTGCTCTGTTCCCAAAGTGTTCTGCAGCAGGGGAGGGTCTCTGGTAGTGTGTGTGTGTCACTGGCATATTGGGGTGATGCTGAAACAGGACAGAGTAGAGGTGGCATTGTGGGGCTGGTGTGAACTTTATCTCTTCATTTCCCCTTCCAAGAACCGAGGGGACAGGAACCCTTACCCAGCGAGGTCACAGTCTCATAGTTCTCCTGCATGACATCCCAGTAGAGGGCTCTCTGAGCGGGGTCCAGCAGAGCCCACTCTTCCCTGGTGAAATGCACAGCCACCTCCTCGAAGGTCACCGGCCCCTGAAAGAGCAAGAGTCCAACACTCAGGACCTCTTTCCCCACTCACAGCCCCACTATTTGTGGCAGAGAGGAGCCAATCAAATGGAAGCTCTGGGTGGATCCCACTCAACAGAGTCCAACCCCCACCCCGCTCAGCGTATCCAGCAAATACCAGGGTGAGGGGACGAAGAGAGAGCCCCTTGTCTCTCCCAGCAGATCCATCACACACCTACTGGCCACCGACTGATACAGGAGATGGAGCCCCTAGCAGGGTCCAGGAAGAGCTCCCTGGTAGGAAGCCCAATAACCCCCTCATTGTGAGGAGCAGGATATGAAGGGAGAGGCAGCTCCAATAAGCCTGACTCATGGGTGCCTCCTTCATATCTCACAGCAGCCGCTGGTTAGTGAGGTCAGGCTCCAGCACTGGGACTCTGGTCAGTTTGACTAGCTCCATGTAGGTGGGCTATTTTCTTTCTTCACAAATTAGGGCATTTCCGCCTCCCAACCTCCTGGGTCTGTTCCTAGAATCTAGGCCACTTATTAAATAACTCCCAGCAGGTTTGCCACACCCTGGCCTCCTCCTTTCCCCACGCTGTGAATTTTCTGCCCCGCTCCAACCTCCAAACCAGACTGTGCAAACCTTCCCATCTCCGGTGTATTTGCTGTCCCTCTCCTCCAGCAGGAACCCACCAGCAACCCCCCGATAATCTCTACCTGAACTGATTCCACTGCAGCCATTTCTCTTCCCTGTCCCACGTCAGGCTGGGATGACCTGGAGCAAGACATGGACGCCATTCTGCAGCCTGTCTGGGGGAGAAGGGCAGTTGTGGGTGTTTCAGAACCAGTTTTAGTTAATTTCACATCAGAATTCCCCCAGGCCCTTTCCCTGCAGACAGACACCCTAGATTCTGCCATGCTGGGAAATGCTCAGTCTGTTTATTACAATGTTGACCTGGCCCCTCCTGCCAGGCTAAGCCCAGACACATTTTTAACCTCCCTTCTCCCTCTCCTCACCCCCTAACAAAGTCTCTGAACACAAGGCTAGAAAAGAGCAGAACCAAAGGAGTCACTGTGGGGGATTCCCTCAGACACTGACCCCACGGCAGCTACACCCCAGCAGGGGGAATATGGAGTCAGGAACTGGCTTTTCCTCTGTCTGATCCTTTGCTTGTTCACTAGAAAGTGGTTCTGCCCAGGGATGCAGCAATACATGTGTCTGGGTGGACTAGAGAGCTAGAAATCTCTGCCCCCTCATTTCTACTACTGCCCCTTTCAGTATCTCCTTCCCCTGTCCTCTCTCCCTGCCCCTCTGGCTGGGACAGTCCCATTCCTGGGGGCTTTGCTCTCCCAAGGCTGGATTTTCTCCTGGCAATTGCTACTGGGAGGAGAAATGAGGAGGGGCTGTTTGTGCAGAGTCACTTTCATGCCAGTCCCCAGCACTTTCCCTGAGGTCTTTCAGTTACCTGGAGACTCTGGCTCAGAATTTAGTATTAACAGGGCCCAGAGCTGCCCTAGGGGGCTAGGACCAGCTGGAGAAAGTCATCCCCTGGACCGGGCAGAGAAGCAGCTTTAATTCAGGTCACTTCCCAGCACAGAACCCTGCTGGTGGAGCAGCAGCTGCTAAGCCTGGTCTCCCAGATCACAATGGAGGCTGCAGCCTCTGACCCAGGAAGCTGGACCCCAGTATCCTGAGCAGAGAGGGACAGAGCGTTTGAGCAGCTTCCCTCCTTTAGCTCTCTGGGGAGAGCAGCTAATGAGAGCCCCTCCTCACAGGGAGGACCGCTGATCTCATTTGCCCCACTGTCCATCCGGAGTCACTCCTTGTCTTTCCATACAGTGACTCTGGATTAACAATGGTCTCAATGAAACCAGAGCTCAGAAAGAATGAGTCCAGAACGCTGTGGAAGAGACCATTGTGCGGCAGTGCTGACCCCCCTCCCAACTCCCTCACCCCCAGATCCAGGACAAGGACTGGACAATCTAGAAGAATGGAACTGGAACTCCCACCTCTTGCATCCGACGTAGTGGGTATTCACCCACGAAAGCTCATGCTACAAAACGTCTGTTAGTCTATAAGGTGCCACAGGATTCTTTGCTGCTTTTACAGAACCAGACCAACACGGCTACCCCTCTGATGAGTGTTTGATAAGTGGCTAGAAAGTTATCACAGTGACTGGGCCTGGCCGGGGAGTTTCGGGCAGTGCTTGGAGCCAGGATTCTGGCATAAGCTAATCATGGAGAAGAAGATGGGTCAGGAGCAGCCCCCAGAGCCCCAGCCAGCACCCCCCCCCCAGATATTCCCTGGGACCCAGCCCCCAGAGTCCCTGGCCAGGGACGTCAGATAACCCTCAGACCCCCACCGGCCAGACAACCCCCACCAGACCATCACTGCCAGGTTGGGAATCCCAAAGGGTTCCCCCCACCAAAAGACCCCAACAGCCAGAGACCCCCCAAAAGGGACCCCCACTGGGAACTCAGTCCCTCACTGCCTGCATAGGATCCCCCCCCCGCCCTCCAGCAGGATCTGCCCTGCCCTTTGCCTGGCACCCCCTCCTCCCCCCTGCGGGATCCCCTGATGCTTTACAGGGGCACCCCCTGGCCTAGCACCGGGGATTCTCCCGCACACACTCTGTGCACTGGGCAGGGCAGCGATCCCAGGAGCCAGCCGGGGAAGCCCAGACAGAGCCCCTGGCACAGCACCAGGCTCCCTCTAACCCCCTGTCCCGCCTCCCCAAGAGATGCCCACCCCGGCTGTTCTGCAGCCACCAGGCCCCCAGCGATACCCACCTCCAGGACCCACAGCCTCAGGGCTGGGCACATCACAGCCACCCCCTGAAACCCCAAATCTCCAGAACCCACCAACCTCACTAGGGTACCCCCTGCCCAGCCACCCAGAGGCCTCCCCCCACCACAATCCCCCTTCAGCTGCTATCTCCCCACACAGCCCCACCCCCACCCAGCAACACTGTTACCTCACAGCGCCTGAGAAGTGGATAGAAAGTGACCACCGCCCCCTGCTGGCCAGTCACACAGGCAGAGGGAGCCCTGGGGGATGTCTCTTGAACTGGAGTATGGAAGGCCTGGAGGGACAAAATAGGTAAGAAATGTCCATGCCTGTCACTAGCAAATAATGGCCACCCTGGATCCACCCCAGAGGTGGCTACATCTTAGCACTGTGGGAAGCAACCCTTCACAGAGGCCATTTGCCATGGGGTTTGGGATACTTCTGGACCCACACTGCACTCAGAGTGACCTCCTCATCCCGTGCCAGCTGAAGAAAAGAAAAGAGTCCAGCCAACTCTCCCATTAATAGCTGGGAACCACTGATCCCCAAACATGGGGAGGCCTCTGACTTTGATGGGTATTAAATATCTGGCTGGTCTCTTTCTTCGGCAAACATTTTAACAGAGAGAAAGGAGGGAACAAATGATTCGCAAAGGAGTCGGTTAAGATGATCTCTGGGCAATTTAACCCCCTACAACATCCAGGATGGAGAAGAACTCAGGGCAACAGGTTCCCTCGAAGGAAGAAGTTGCTGGGATTTAGAAACACGGGGAACAGCCCCAATCCCAAGAGGATTTTTAACTGACATTTGATAATGACATAGAAAGAGGCAAAACCTGAGCTTTGAAAGCAACGTTCAGAAATGAAAGAGTTCCCAATCTGAGAGATTTTGGATCCACTTTGCAAATTATAGAGAGGAAAGTGGAAAATCAGAGGGATTTTATATCAGTTGTTGATAGGAGGTAAAATCTGAGTGTTTCACATGAATATCTGATAAATGAATAAAGAGGAAATGGGCAACATTTGCAAACATTTTATATCCAGGTTCAAGAATCTGAGCAAAGGTGTAAACCTGAGATTTTCTTGGTATTTTATAATTAGAGAGACAGGGGAAAATCTCAGGGCATATTCAATTAGAAATAGACAACTAGAGAGCAGTGGGGCAAATGTTTAGGTTATTTTATATGAACCTTTGAGATTTGCACAGAAAATGTGTCACAAACTGCGTATTTGATAACATGAGAGAAAAACACCAAGATCTGAGGGGATTTTATATTGCTGTTAACGAACTAGTGGTAGAAGATGACAGAACAAGGAGTAATGGTCTCAAGTTGCAGAGGGGGAGGTTTAGGTTGGACATTAGGAAAAACTTTTTCACTAGTAGGGTGGTGAAGCACTGGAATGGGTTACCTAGGGAGGTGGTGGAATCTCCTTCCTTAGAGATTTTTAAGGTCAGGCTTGACAAAGCCCTGGCTGGGATGATTTAGTTGGGTTTGGTCCTGCTTTGAGCAGGGGGTTGGACTAGATGACATCCTGAGGTCCCTTCCAACCCTGAGATTCTATGATTCTATGATTTTATGAAAATGGGAACTGTTGGACTGGATTTTATACGACTGTCCAATACATAAACACAAAGTGATGGTTCCCCCACCCCCACCATTCCCATGGGCAGCAGGGAGCCCTTTGAGGAGCTGATTAAAAGGGCAAGGGAGGGGGAGCTGGAAGGTCCCTGGATAAAGGAAGGGGGCAGCAGTGGGGGGCGGGCGGGTGACTGGCAACTGATGGTTGGGGGTAACTGTGTTGGTAGTTAGGGGGCAGCAACTGGGATTGGGAAACGGGGGTCTGGGCAGTCCCCATGGGGGACACGTGCGCCTCCCTTCCCTGCCCTGGCAGAGACCCGGCATCTCCTAGAATATCAGGGTTGGAAGGGACCTCAGGAGGTGTCTAGTCCAACCCCCTGCTCAAAGCATGGCCAATCCCCAACTAAATCCCCAAATGGCCCCCTCAAGGAGTCAGCTCCCAGCCCTGGGTTTAGCAGGCCAGTGCTCCAACCACTGAGCCATCCCATCCCCACCCCAGGGGCAGCCATGTGCTGGGGAATGACTCAGGGCAACAATTTCCCACCTAAACAAGGACAAATCGCTGCAGATAAAATGGGTGGGAAAATGCCCCTCACTAGAGAAGATTTTAAACTGACGTTTGAGACTCATGGGGAGAACGGGGGAAATCGGGGGAGATGGGAGAGCTGAGAAAGGAGAATTGGGTTGTCTGAGGTCACACAGCCAGTCAGTGGCAGAGTTGGGAACAGGACCCAAGAGCCCTGATTTTCAAACTAACCTTTGGATCTTGAATTTCAGACACTGAATGACCTGAATAAAGTGCTCTCAGATGAGCTCCAGACCAACAACAGTGCACAGGAATTATTCAGCAAGTATTTGAGGAGAACTGCAATGTTAGAGAGAATCATGAACTGCTCAGAGACCATTAATGTAGAGAAGCAGCAAAATTCATCAAAAATAGAACTGGTTCTGACTTATTTCCTTGGTCTTAAAAGATACCAACAAGGACCTGAGTCTCCTGCCTGTCAATAACCCCCTGCTCAGCCAATCAGGGTAGAGACTGAGGATGGGAGGCTGAGGGTTTTCACCAGAGAGCCCAAAGGATGGCCCAGGTCACTGGTGGGGATCACTGCCCGAGCACTATTTCAGCCCCACATTTTTGGGTGGACCTCCCACAGTGGGAGCTGCAGAGCACTCCCCCGCCACACACACATACACACACACACCCCTCCCTCCTGATGTTGGGAGGGGAACAGGAGAAAGGACAAAAGAAGCAAGAAATGAAGAGAAAGGAGGGAGGGAGGGATGGAGGAAAAGGGGAAACAAAAAGGACAAACCCTAATGTCCCCAGTGATTCTGAGGGACAAAATCCCAGGTGTGCAATAAAATTCTGCCTCTTTAAGCTCATGTTTTCCATGCCTAGAATTCAACTCTCACCAGATGGATCAGACTGAACAGGTTTCAAACCTCCAGGAGGCTCTTACCTTCTAAACAGGGACGGCTGTTTTCTAGTAAAATCACTACAAGGGAAGGAGAAAACTCGAAAGAGGTTCCTCCTGGCGCTCACGTCCGTGAGCCCGAATACTCTCTCAGTCCTCAGAGAGAGACCTGGAGAAGGAGACTTGCTGATGCAAAGCCACAGGGGTCTCTGAGGTTTCCCTGGCCCCTTGCCCCTGTCCTGCCTGGCTGATGTCAGCATCTCTCTGTGAGGTCACCACCTCCCCACCACCTTGGACCGATAGTCTGAGGTCCTGCAAAAGGCCTTTGTGAAGTCACTGCCACACCCCTCCCTTGCTGTGCTAATGTCCTGCCCCTGGCCAGGCACTTTGGAGGTTTGAGCTGCTCCCTGTGGATCACCCCACTCAAGGAGCGTTCGTTCTAGGCAGCAAGCCAGCTAGACAGGGAAACATCAGACGCTGCTCCCAATGCTACACTCAGTTTTTCAGAAATGAGTCGACTTTATGGCCAGAAGAGACCATTAGAGCATCTAATCTGACCCCCTGCATATCACAGGCCTCCTGTATGACACAATAGCTACTTTTGGGGCAAACACATTCCAGAAAGGCATCTAGTCTTCATGAAATGACATCAGGAGATGGAGAATCCATCACTTTCCTTGGTAGCTTGTTCCTGGGGTAAATCATTTCGCTGTTGAATCTTTTGTGCCTTAGTTGTAATATGAATTTGTCTCTTTTCACCTTCCAGACATTGGGTCTTGTTATTCCTTTCTCTGCTAGATTAAAGAGCCCTTTAATATCCAATCTTTTCTCTCCATTAATGCACTTCAACACTTCAATTAAGTCACCTTTCAATGTTCTTTTGATAAGCT
>NW_025423177.1:0-57792 GCF_020497125.1 Mauremys mutica
GGCCAGAGAGCTACCCCCAAAATCATTCCTAGAGCCCACCTCAGAAACCCCATCCATCTTCATTAATCATCTTCATCAGGGATGGAGAATCCACCACAAGCCTTGGTAAGCTGTTCCAATGGTTACTCGGGCTGTCAAAAACGTACGCCATTCCCAGCTTCAATGTGCAGCCATGGGGTCATGCAAGACCTTTCCCTGCTCGAGTGCAGAGCCCGTTATTAAATATTTGTTCCCCACACAGATTCAGACAGCAGTCAAGTCACCCCCTAACTTTCTCTTGGATAAACTAACTCGACTGAGCTCCTTGCGGCTGTCACCATCAGGCAGATTCTCCTGTGATCGCTCTCCTGGCTCTTCTCTGAACCCCCTCCAGTTTAGCAGCTCTTCCCAGCTAGCTGCCTGCCGGGAGTGGGCCCAGCCGGGAGAGGGACATTGCCCGATATGCTGGACGCTCCCTACAGTTTGCAATGCCCTTGTGGAAGGCAGGCAGCCAACTCCTAGACCTCTTAGCCGCCCCCTCTACCCATGTGCTGCCGCCTGTATTTCTTACGCGGCACAAGCCAGCCGAGCTCTGGCCCTGTGCCAGTGGAGCGCTGCCCCAAGACCAGGAGTGCCTCTCGGAGGCACCAGGGGTGGCGCTGACTTAGCTTCTTTGCAGCCGGACGGCTGGCTGGAAGTTGACACTGTTTGTGGATTAGTCAGGGTGCCACGTGCAGAGCTGTGAGGCGCAGGCACTGCATGAACTGCCTTTCCCAGCTTGCCTCATGCTCTCCAGCCGAGGGCCAGCCCAAGGTCTGCCAGGCAGCGCCACGCCCAGTGTGGTGGGCAGTGGGCACCTGCACACAGGATGGGCCTAAGCCCACGGCAGCAGTTTTCTGCCACCATCAGCATTTGAACGGGCAACGTAGCATCAGGGCTCCCCAATGCCGCCCCCCCCCCGGCCAAGCTTCCACACCCCTCACAAGAGGGGAGAGCAAGGCACCAGGATTGGGAAGCTGTCGGCTGTTCCCCGCAGGGTGTTCATCTGAGGACAGCTTGGCTCAGGCCTAGGACCAGAGACTGTCCCGTTATCCAGGCTGCAAGGAGCGCGCTGGACCCTCACGCCCCCCAAAGCCGGCCTCGCCCCCAGCTGTGCTGCTGGCCCCCCGGCGAGGCAGGACGGACGCTCACCTTGCACTCCTCATTCAGCAGGTCCAGAACGCCCAGCTTGGCCTCGATGAGGTTGATGCAAGGCTGGTTGTCGTAGAAGTCGATGAAGGTCCAGGGGATCTCCTCCTTCATGTATTCCTCCTGCTCCAGCTTAAAGACGTGCTACGGGGAGGGGTGGGAACGGGATCAGAGCTCTCGCCCCTCCTGCCCCCGCACAGGGCTGGGGGAGGTTAGCCAGAGTTCGGTCTAGGTTTCAGTGGGCCCTGCACTGCTGCCTGACTGTGCCATGCCAGCGGGCAGCCCTTCCGCCTGGGAAGATGCGCAGTCGGCTCCCCCGCCAACTACAAGGGCACTTCTGGCCATGCTGCACAGGCGGCAAGTGACCACGAGCTGCAGGGAGGGGAGAATCGGGCCCTAGGCCGCCTGCTGTGTTGGCCTGACTGCAGCGGCTCTGCACGGCCCTGCCAGGCCAGGACTGGGATTTGGGGAACTGACATAAGGGCCACTCAGGTGCTGAGTCCGCACAACAGCACTCTGCGGGGGGGCGGGCCCCTGCTCCATTTTCTCTGGACAGAGCCCCCCGCAGAGACCCCTGAATGGAATCCTCTGAACGTCCCTGCCACAGTGGAATCAGGTGCCCGATTCCCATAGGCTCCTTTGCTATTTCCAGCCCTCCAGGCTAACCAGCACGCTAGACACGCGCAGCCCAGAGACCAGCCCAGCAAACACCCCAGCTGCCCAAGCCCCAGTGGTAGTGACATCTGCTGAACCCTGGGCGAACATGGCAATTCACCCCTGCGAATGGGATTTTGTGGGCAGGTGGCAGCCTGTGAAAGGATGTGGAACCTCGGCTCCCATCTGCCCCCCAAACAAGCAGGAGCCTGGTGAGCCGAGGGCCCGTCGGACGAGTTTACATTTTTGCAGCACACTGTTTAGTGGCTTGGCGACTCTCAGCAGCTCTGTATCGTTAGCTGAGCCAGCAGGGGACAGATCCTGTTTCACAGGAAGTTCCCCCGATTTTCAAACTCTCTGTTCAGAAGTGGAATGAAGATTTTAAAAAGTTTTCAACAAAATGAAATTCTAAAAAAGTGGGTTTGATTTTAGCGATGTTCCAATTTTGACTATTAGCGTTTTTTAAATTAAAGTTTTGTATAAACTGAGTTTTATTTCAAGAAAAACGAGCCTGTTCCTAAAACGTCCCGTGGGGACACTGACCAAAACAGTGTCAAAACTGACCCTTTAAGGAAAAAAAAGCATTTTGATGGGGGGGGGAAGGGATAGAAGCATTTTTGTAGGAAATTTGAGACCAAAAAGGTTTCCCAGCCCAGATATTAGGGGTTTGTGGGGAAACATCTCTGGCACCAACGTCAGACTGTTCTCTGGTGAACGCTTTAACAGCTGCCGCTGGACTGGTCCCAGTGACCGGAGCACGGTTACAGACATGGCCTAACTGGCCTCAGCACTAAGGCGCCAGACCGGGAATTCAATATGAGGTGTCAAACTCAGTTGAGTTAGCAAGAAACAATCAGCTGGTAAGAGCCATTCAGGGGGCCTTTCAAGGCTTCCCCAGCCAGCTCCCCAAGGTGTGGAGGGGAGGGGAAGGGTGGGGGTGTTGGCAGTTACTACCACACCCACAGCATGCTGCCTGGAGGGCACCAGGCTTGGGACAAGAGAGGGGAGAACAGACGTTCAGGTACCCAGTGACCTTCCCCGGGTAATTCAGTTAGTTTGTTTTACCGTAGCACCCAGGAGCCCCAGTCATGGACCCGGGCCTTGCTGCGCTAGGTGCTGTACAGAGACAGCCTGCCAGCTCTAGACTCCCCCCAAGGGTACGGGAGCCCAGCAGGCAACAGCTGGGAGGGCAGCACTGACCAGGTTGAAGTGCTGCTGCAGCTTCTCGTTGGCGTAGTTGATGCAGAACTGCTCGAAGCTGTTGACTGTGAACATCTCGAACCTGAAGGGAGACGGGGGTGGGGGTGACTAGGAGGAAGGAGAGGACGACGACAGGGGAGCTGACAAGGCCTCTCCAAGGGTTTGTGCTTTTCAACAAGGAGAATTATCACAGAATACCAGAGTTGGAAGGGACCTCGGGAGGTCACCTAGTCCAACCCCCTGCTCAAAGCAGGACCAAGCCCCAGACAGATTTTTACCCCAGTTCCCTAAATGGCCCCCTCACGGATTGAACTCTCACCCCTGGATTTAGCAGGCCAATGCTCAAACCACTGAGCTCTCCCTCTCCCCGAATTAGTGGGGGAAACAAGTCCAGCTTGGTTCAGTGCTGGAGCTGAGAGGAGGATCCCTGAGTCTAACACTGCTCTCCACCCCATAAGCTTCAGCAACACCGCAAGTTGCCCTGAACTCTCGGGTCTTCCAAAGAAGGGGGGGGGCGCGCACGACAGCCTCTAGGCAGGAGCCCAGCAGGGACGGCCAGGGAGCACTCCCCAAGTGCACCAGCAAGAGCAGGAGATGGGGAGGGGGAAGGACGCGGCTACGGCCCAACGAACACTGACAACCAGGGCCGCTCTCAAGCTCGGCCCAGCCTCATACCCTAGTCATGCCCACACGGGGCTGGAGTTGGATTTCCCAGACAGTCTGCCAGGTAGGCACCTGCGCCCCACGTGGGGAAGGGGAACAGGAGAGCTAGGACCTGCCAGCTCAGAAGACCCCAGAGGAGATTGGCCAGGGAACTGGCCAGGTGTGTGGAGAGTCACCCAGGCAGTCCATGCTCTGAGGCCACATCACCGGGCTAATGCAGGGCACCTGCCGCCTGGCTGGCTCGCTAGTAAAGAGGTTTTGCCGGGAAGGACCCCGTGTGGATTCACTCCCCTGAGCAGGCACAGACCCTCCTTCACACAGGGGTGAGCGGAGGCTGGTCCAGCGTCCCTGGGGGACCTCGAGCAAGGAAGGCTGGACTCCACGCAGGCCCGGTCCTTACCCGTAGATGTCCAGGATGCCGATGGAGGCCTGCTGCCTGCAGGATGCCCGCAGGGCTTTGTTGATCCTGCCCACGATCCACTTGAAGAGCTGCCCATAGATGTGCTTGGCCAGGGCATCGCGGGAGTTCAGGGCCTGCTGCCTGGACATGGGCTTCACGTAGGTCTCGCTGGCTGTGACCAGCTTGCGGTAGCAGAGCCAGCGCGAGACCTAGGACTTCTCCACGCCCAGCAGTGCGCAGAACAGGCCCAGGGCTTTGTCGCCTGGCTGCACGGAGACGGAAACCTCGCATCAGCTGTGTTGCTGTGGGGAAGGGAGCCCTCCCCATGACCCCCAGCCAGTACTGGGAGAGCCTCCGGGGGGGCTCAGCAGAGCCCCCCATTCCAAGCCAACAGCCCAAGGCCCATACACCTGCCCCGCAGCCCCTCCCCTCTAGCTGGGCTGAGGCAAGGGCCACCCTCGTCAGTCATCAGTCCGGCAGTCTGCTGCCCCCAGGGCTGCTGGAGAGGGGACACCCCCAGGGCTGCTGCAGGGCGGAGGGAGCCGGCTCCCCCTTACCTCAACGAAGCAGCTCTCCCCGTGCCGGTCCTTCGCTCGGAGCCGGATGTTGCCCAGGTGCAGGATAGAGGCCAGGAGGCTGAACAGTTCCAGCTGGCTTGACTCATGGACCCCTGCAGAGCGCACAGCGCACGGTACCGCACCAGGCCAGGCACGGGGCAGCCCCATGGAGAGGGCCACTAGCCGCTCCCCCTCCCGCTGGCCCCAGGAACAGCTTCAGCTCAGACAAGGAGCCAGCAGCCCCCACCCCTGCCAGGAGCCCGTTCTACAGTGACATTGACAAAGCTCCCCCCACCCCCGAGAAGCCCCAGGCGGCTGCCAGCAGGGAACCGGGGGTGGGTGGGGGTCAGAACCATGGGATGGTCATTCCTTAACCATCCACTAGGGGGGTCCTTGCACCTTCCTCAAACATCAGGCTGACTGAGCCGGGCCTGATGGGGTACAGGGACTCCCATGCGCCTCGCAGTGAGCGTGCAAAGCCGGTGGGGATGCAACCCCGACTCCCCACCCCCAGCCGGAGGTACCACCAGACCAGGCAGGGACAGCTACCCAGCAGCGAGAAGGCGTTTCGTGTGCTCTCCAGGTCAGCGGCATCATCCGTCGCCTCAAGGTGCGTGCACTGCCCCTGGTTGGTGTAATGGAAGGATTCAGCCCCACCTGCAGGGTGAGAGATGGACCCTACTGACACCAGCTCCTAGTTAGTTCCCTTCCACTGGGACCAAGCAAGATCAGCAGGACAGCCCCACTGCCTCTGTCTCGCCTCCCACAGCTTCCCTCAGCTACTGGGGTGGCTACGGCCCTGCTCCCAGCCCAGACACAGATCCCCAGCCCTTCCCTGCTGGAACACGGCCAGACACCGACGCAGAAAGCTGTAGGTCAGGGGTCGGCAACCTTTCAGAAGTGCTGGGCCGAGTCTTCATTCATTCACTCGGATTTAAGGTTTCGCATGCCGGTCATACATTTTAATGTTTTTTAGAAGGTCTCTCTGCAAGTCTATATATTATATAACTAAACTAGTGTTGTATTGTAAAATAAACAAGGTTTTCAAAATGTTTAAGAAGCTCCAGGGAAGGGGCCGGCGGCTTGCTGCACTCGGCCGGGCGCTCCGGCCCAGGAGCACGGACCCTGCAGCTTGCCGCACCAGGCAGTATTTTTAATGGCATGCTGGAGTCCCATCAGGCAGCAGCGTGCCATTAAAAATCAGCTCGTGTGCCATAGGTTGCCGACCCCTGCTGTATGAAGCAGCCACATTCTTGGTGCCAGGCAAGAACCGAGAGCCCCTTGGACACAAAAGCTGAGCCCTAGTGCCGGTCCGGGGAGGGTTTTAAGAATTCGAGATTTGGACACACACACACACACACGAGTTCACACTTCTTTGCAAAAAGATAAAAATGTGTCATCCCGCCCATCCCCCCAAATATCAGTGTGGTGGGTTGATTTCAAAATAAAATTGTCTGGTGGGCTAAAGGGGAGCCAGGCTCCAGGGGTTCCCACAGCTCCGGAGCCAGCTCCCCGGGAGCCCCCAGACTGCAGCAGTCTGTCTAATGGGCTGTCCCCGAACTGGAGACCCTGGAAGTCCTGCGGTCCCCGGCAGCCTACCAGGCAGCCTGCCAAGAAGCCAGGATGACGAGTTGTCAGGAAGCCAGACTGGAAACCAGGCAGGACTGAAACCTGAGGAACTTTGTCCCAATCAAACCCCCTCTGCAGAAAGCTTTGATTTCAAAGAACAGGCAAATTCTCCATGGAATAATTGCTGGAGGAGCTTTGCTTGTCCCTGTGAACCCAAGCCACGTGCTGTGTTTCTTCCCCATACACTGCCAGAAGCATTTACCTTTTCAGTGCCTGCCATGAATACTGTCCAACCAGCCCCTGGTTCTCATGCTGCGCAACAGGTCAACACCAAGGGGACAGGTCCTTTAGCCCCAGAGCCACCCTGGTCACCTCACCCCCACCCCCCAGGTCCACAGCCCTTGTTTGAGATGTCCTGTATAGAGCCCACGCCAGCCTGGCAGCTTCCCAACTCTGCACCACCCAGAGCTGCTGCTGCAGGGACAGTGCCCGGCTCTTGCTGGAACGCTGGCTGCCTGGGGAGGCCCTGCTTCTCTGCCCGTGGGGCTTACCGAGGCCCAAGCCTTGGAACTCCGGCAGCGCGGCCCTTCTCAGTCCAATATGGGCCCTTCTCAGTCCAATATGGGCCCTTCTCAGTCCAATATGCAATGAGATCTTGAGAAGTCATGTCCCACTCGCCTGGATTGCTGGAGAAGGGTATTTTTGTATTACTGTCACTGGGAAAGTCTTCGAAGTGGGGTGAGACTGCAGCTAGAGAAGGCACAAGAGGTGCAGCAGGTTCACTTAGACTGGTATTCCCCTGGACTTCCTCACCACCAGACTGGAGGAAAAAAACGTTAGGAGAGAAGGAGTTCCTTTCAGCACTGCATTTTGTCTTTGCCATCTTTCTTTGGCCTCCTTCAATGTCTGCCAGCCTCCTTTCTTCGACATGGTTTCTATTGTCCAGTGTAGGCCGGCTGTGTACAAAGTTCAGTATTGCTTGGGCCCACAAACACTTATTTAGCCCACAAAGACAAAATCACAATCACCATAAATTGAGTCCACAGTCTTGATTAATTTGTACATAACAATATCGAATGAGACAAAAAAATTCCGATGGCCCCACTGCTGTCTCTCAGCTGTTACTTCAGTATGGAATGGAGGGCCTACAACAGGGCTAAAAATTAGGCTATATGTTAATCTGGCTTCTGAACGTAGCGCTGTCTACACGGGGGTTAGGTTGGTATAACTACATCACTCAGAGGTGTGGATTTTTCACACCCCTGAGCAATGTATTTTACCAATATAGGTCTGTATTGTAGAGCCGGCCTGAGACCATGATTTTAGTGACTAGCAGAGTTATGAATTTCAGTTGCCATGCTCATCTTTTGAAGAAGTTTGTTCCTTTGGACAGCACCTTCAAAAGACCAGCGTGAAAACGAAAATGGAGTTTCTGGTGTCATGAGCAATATTTCTATTGTTGTTGTATTGGCAGTGGATTCCATCTGAAGGACTCACAGGAACTCCTGGGGTGTTAACACAGTTGTTCTGTGGATTCAGATATATGAGACTATTGTGATAATATATAATCTGACCTCCTGTATATCACAGGCTAGAGAATTTCACCCAGCCATTCCTACCTTAAGCTCAAAAACCTGGTTGAATTAGAGCATATAGTTTATAAAGATAACAAGGCCTTTATTGGCCTTTACTCTAGGGCAGGGGCGGGCAAACTTTTTGGCTTGAGGGCTGCAGCAGGCTTCCAAAATTGTGTGGAGGGCCGGTTAGTGAAGGCTGTGCCTTCCCAAACAGCCAGGCATGGCCTGGCCCCTGCTCCCTATCCGACCCCCCCTGCTTCTCGCCCCCTGATGGCACCCCAGGATTCCTGTCCCATCCACCCCTCCCTGTCCCCTGACTGCCCCCAGAACCCCCGCCCCTGACTGCCCCCCATCGTGCCATCAAACCTCTCCTCTCATTCCTGACCCCCGCCACCCCAGGACCCCTGCCCCATCCAACCAGCCCTTCTCCCTGTCCCCTGACCACCCCCAGAACCCCTGCCCCTGACTGCCCCCTGCTGCCCCATCTAACTCCCCCTTTCCTTCCTGACTGCCCTCCTGGAGCCCCTGCCCCTGACTGCCCCCTGCTGCCCCATTCAACCCCCCACTCCTTCCTGACTGCCCTGATACCTATCCACACCCCCGCCCTCCTGACCACCACCCTGAACTCCTCTGCCCTCTAGTCGTCTACCCTCTATCCAACCCTGCCCCCTTACTGCGCTGCCTGGAGCATGAGGTCAGGCCGAGGCCCTGCAGCTGTGCTGCCCCAGGAGCTCGCAGCCCCGCCTCCCAGAGCATTGCGCTGGCGGCGGGGCGAGCTGAGGCTGCGGGGGAGGGGAAACAGCAGGGGAGGGGCCGGGAGCTAGCCTCCTGGGCCGGGAGCTCAGGGGCCGGGTAGGAGGGTCCCGCCTGCCGGAACTGGCCCGCGGGCCATAGTTTGCCCACTTGTGCTCTAAGGTCTCTCCAGGGCAGAGTCAAGGGACTATCAAAGAGTGTAACTGTAATCACTGTAGCATAGCAAACATAACATGGTATATCCATGCTTCCCCATGGCAACTGCACAATGATAGATTCCATGTTTTCTGGTATAGACGTTAATGAATAATTGTTTCCATATTCTTCTGTTTAGATGTTAATGAATGTTCTCAGGACCCACCAGTCTGTGGCCCTCACAACCAATGCAACAACACCCGAGGGAGTTTCACCTGCCAATGTTCTCCAGGTTATTCTTCCCCCAGTGGGACCTCTTGGAAACCTGGTGACTCCCACACCTTGGACTGCACAGGTACCAGTCACTACAAGCCGCCTTGGGAAACCCAGGGAATATAATCAGCTCCTGATGGCCCCAGAGGCTAACAGCGGTCTGTGAGCCCTCTAGTAGCACGTGCTGTGGTCTGTGGTTCAGAAACTGCCCACAAACCAGTGTGGGTGTAGCTAGGCCCTTGCATGTTTGTGTATGTTTGTAGGCAGTAGCATACGGGAGCCAACGGCCCCCTGCAATTTTTTCATATTGTTGTTATGGGGAAAGTTGCATCTGGAGTGGTGCCACCTTCTTGGGTCCCATAAACCAGTCCCTTTAGCTTTAGCATCAGCTCTGCTGTCGACTGGACTTTGCGGGGTTTCATTTCTGTGCCCGGAAGTGTAATGATGCTTTGATCCCATCACAAAGAGATTTGATCCTTATAAGAGAGGCCCCAATATTGGCTTCCTCCTTCTTTCCCTAGAAAATCTCATCAGCTGCCAGCCCAGGATTCTGCAACGAGACGATTTCAAAAGTCTGTGCGGCAACAGCACCCAGCACGTATGTGTCGAATGATTCCAAATTGGGTCATCTTCGTGTGCAGGGCAAGAGGGGAAAAGGGAGAGAATGGATGTAAGGGTTGTGTGTGTAGAGTTTGTGTAGTTCACTCAGACAGTGTGTGTGCTGCTTCTGGGTTGGGTAGTATGGATGGACAGAGATGGAGTGGGATGATGGATGGACTAGAGCTGGTACCTAGAGAAGGCTGGAGGTGGAGAACATGGGTGGATGGAGAAATAGCCAGAGCTAGACAGAGAAGATGGATAGAAAGTTACAGTGGGTTAAAAGGAACAGAGAGGCGGAGGGACATGGACACCCATCTTCCACCCTCCAGTAGGTAGGTAGGAATGTTCCAGCATTAACTCCTTTTTCCATGATTCCCCTACAGGGAAACCAACAAAACAACAGATTTTGCACCTTCCTGAATGAGACCTCAAAGACCCTGGAATCTGCATGCGGCAATGGAAATCAGTCAATATCGCTGAAGGTCAGACGCTGTGCCCCTGTATTTGCCAGTCCCTTCCCTCCAAGGCAAAGTCCCTCCTCCTCGTCCCCAGCTGCTGCAACTGGTCTCCAGATACTTCCTTCCAAAGATAAACCTGGGGGGGAGTCTTTAAAAGCAGCTGAAAACAAGGTTTAGTTGCTTCTACTCTAGAAGAGTAGACTGGAGCCAACAGCGAGTGGAATTTCAGCTGCCAGTCAAGAGTGGGTGATGAATGTCTTGGGGAAAAGGGAACGAGTCAGTATCTTGATGGGAGCTGGTACCTGGGTGCCATGGGAGTCATGTGGAGCAGAGGGCCAGACTATAAGAAGCATGTGGAGGGGGAGGGGACCCTAAAAGCCTCCCTAACATCACTCAACCATGTAAGCAGTTGTAGCTGCCTTGGGATGTTCCGTGATGGTAAATGGGGAGAATATGTGGTGGATCCATGGGACCATCCCTTTGTTAACCAGTGGGCCACTGTTTGACAGCCCCTGCTTTACCCAGGGTGTCTTCTGTTTAAACCTCAGGAAGTCTCCACCTCTATCGATTTGCTTTTCTATGCCACTGCCCAGCAGTCTAATGGGAGCAAGGAGGAGGTCGCATTGGTAGCCACTATCTTTCTGCAGAGCGTAGAATCAGCAGCTTTGGCAACTGCTCGGAAAAGCCCCGGGAACAAGACACAGACTATCACGGGAGAGACAATGAGTAAGAAAAAGGAAAAACGTTCACACAGCTCTGAGTGCCACCCGCAGTGCTCTCTGCGATGAAGGGTGGCGTCGGGGCTAGGGTGCTGGGCTAAAGCATAAGAGAGCTGGGTGCCGTTCCCGCCTCTGACACCGGTTCTTTGATGGACCTTGGCAAATCACTTGGTGCTTATGTTTCCCTGTCTGTAAAATGGGGATACGAATCCTTCCTGCTGTTTGGGGCAGGAGCAGTCTCTTGCTCCATTTGCTTATGGTGCCCAGCACAACGGGGCTCTGATCTCAGCAAGTAGCAGGTTTGTGGTAGTGCCTATGAGCCGCAGTCATGATGGAGCAGGGCCCCATTGTGCTAGGTGCAAGGCACAAAGGACATAGAGACAATCCGGGCTCCTGATTCTTCTCTCGGCTCTGCTGGTTTTACCGCAGCATTGCTCCCTTCTACCACGGGAGTGGGAGGAGAATCAGGCTCTGTGTTAAATGGAGGGTAGTTTTCAAAGCAGCGCAGTGAAGAACTTGTCCTTCCGCCCCCAGCCATCGTGGCCCAGCGGGTTACGGATAACTGCAGTCGGGCAGGGAAGATGATCGAACTGAACGCTGAAAACGAGTTGATGAGCATTGACTGCATGACAGTGGTTGGCGCCAGGGAACAAGGTACCATCCGGGAGTTCTCTGGACAGGCAATGGAAGGAATCCAACCACTCCAACCCATTCCACAGCTCCAGCTGTGAGGCCAGATCTTCCAGGGTGGCAGAGGGACCTTAAAGCAGCCCTGACAGACTCCCCAGGGGGTCTTGGGTTGCTTTACACCAGCCCTCTGTGCAGTTCGTAATTTGTAATGAAAGTGGGGCTGGGACTCAAGCAATTAGGTGCCAGGACTCAAGCAACATTTTTACTTTCATAACTGACGCAGGAAATCCAGAGGTGCCGGGGCTCTGAACTGCCAGGCCCGGAGGTGCCGGGGCTCTGAACTGCCCGGCCCGGAGGTGCCGGGGCTCTGAACTGCCAGGCCTGGAGGTGCCGGGGCTCTGAACTGCCAAGCCCGGAGGTGCCGGGGCTCTGAACTGCCAGGCCCGGAGGTGCCGGGGCTCTGAACTGCCCGGCCCGGAGGTGCCGGGGCTCTGAACTGCCAGGCCCGGAGGTGCCGGGGCTCTGAACTGCCAGGCCCGGAGGTGCCGGGGCTCTGAACTGCCAAGCCTAGAGGCTCTGGGTCTCAACCCTGGCACAAATTAAGCAGTGCCCTTGTGTCTTCCCTGGTGCAGAGGGCATGTCAGGGTTGCAGGGTTCAGACAGACCAGGATGGGGATGGATTTTCCAGCACTAGCGGCAGCGGAGCTGGAGTGCAACATGCTCTGCTGAGTCCTGGCTGGCTGATGGGCCCCTAGGAGGAAGTGTTATTCGTTGGCCAGTGCAGGAGTAAGGAGTCCTGGGGTCTAGTCTCAATTTTGCCACTAACACTCTGTGCAAACCTGGGGAAGCTGTTCCATCACTCTGTACTTGTGTCCTTCTCATCACTGGTTCGGCTGCGCCCACCAGCCCAGAGCTCTTCCAGCTCATTGCGGGGTGACACAGACAGGACACAGGCTGAATTGGTATCACCTCTTGCATCTTTGCTCCTGCAGGCTCCGGAGTCATTGCCTTCATATCGTATGCCACTCTCGAGTCCATCCTGAACAATAACTTTATCGACCAGCAAAACCTGAGAGAGGATGTCAAACTGGGTAGCACTATGCTGAATTCGAAGGTAGTGAGTGGGACCATTGGGAAACCCGGACCCCTCTCCAAACCTTTCAACTTCACCCTGGAGCATAAACAGGTGATTGGCAAACATGTCCCTGCTTGAAATGGAAAAGGGGCCCCTCTTGGCTAAGAGCTTTTCCCCACTGTTTTCTCTCTGAGCTTTTGTTGTTAACACTGCCGTCCTCTTCCAGTTGGCCTCACTAACGAGGGTCATCTTCAACTCCTTCTGCCTCCCTTTCTACCCGCAAGATGAGGCCAAATCTTGATGCTGCATCTTCCCCAAAAATCTGGCTTTTCCTCTCTGCCCTCGCCATGGTTCTGGTCACCTTCCACCTATCTACTGCAGCCTCCTCTCTGGGCCCTCCAGTACCCATAATGCCCCCTACAGTCCTACTAAAATGATCTTCCTTGCCCATCAGTACAACAGATGCCCTACAATTTGAAGCTTTCCACTGGCTCTTTCTTCTCCACCACATTAAGTTTAAATGAGGAAGCAATTCAACTTAAAATTGAAAATGGGTGAATGCTAAGGGTCCAGCAATATCCACCCTAAAGCCTTCAAAAAGCATGGAAATTCCCAGGTGAACTTCTAAACCGCAATATTTTGTACCAGTGGAGCGTCAGCTTGGATGCCTGACTCTGTTCGCATTTACCCCAATCCAGATCAATGGGCTTATATTGGTGTGAAACCGATATCCGTTATTATAGTGGCACGTAGATGCACATTGAGAGCAGAGTCCAATTATACCAGGGACTGCACAAACACATGGGCCCCATCCCAAAGAAGAGAGACAAAGGGTAGGAGGGTAAACAGAGGCACAAAGACTACTCAAGAAATTTCACATCAGGTCAACGACAGAGCTAGGAATACAATTCCAGTGCTCTGTCTGTCAAGCTCTGGCTCCTCTTTGGTTTAGTTTGGGCTAAACTAGCCCTTGGCTCCTTAAAGGACAATGCTGATGCTGGTGCTGCAATTTCTGTTTCCAGAAAAAGGAAATGGAAGACAAGATTATCTGTGTTTTCTGGAATCTCACTGGTCCCTGGTTTACTGAAGGCTGCAGACTTCTCCGTGAAAACAGCACTCACACCACCTGCACCTGTAATCACCTGTCCAGCTTTGCCATCCTGATGGCTTCACATGCTATCAAGGTATTTCAACCATCCGCTTAAGCTCATGGTCCACGTGTAAGAAGCTGGGGTTGCATTCGCACAGACGCTGTGGCTGTTTGCAAGAACAAACCTGAGCTCTTCGACCACACAAAATGCAGGCGTCCACCACTTACGCGAAAGGAGTAATGCCTCTGGCTGTAGGCACAATGGCTGGAGCCAGCCAATAGGAAAGTCATGATCAGGTGCACTTGGTCAGCATGTTAGATGTCAGATAGGTGGCATGGGGCATGAGTCAGCCGGGTATTGGTTCCAATTAGTTTACAGTCATGAGATTCAGAGATCATCTGGGAGCTGCAAAATCAACACATGTGTTGCTCCTCTGAGTTACCTAGTGAAAGGGGCAGGGAGCAGATGGGTCCTCCATGTTCTCCAACATTGGAGCAAGAGATCTGATTGCCCTGGGAAATTATCCGGTTACTTCAAAGCTCCTTTTTCTCCAGCGTGATTTCCAAACTTTACACTTTCTTTAATTTTTCCTTTTATAGGAGAGTTATCCACTGACCATCATCACCTATGTGGGACTGACCCTCTCCCTTCTCTGCCTCTTCCTTGCCATCCTCACCTTCCTCCTGTGCCGCTCCATCCGCAACATCAGCACCTCCCTTCACCTGCAGCTCTGCCTCTGCCTCTTCCTGGCCGACCTGCTCTTCCTCACCACAGTGAACAGTGTCACCAATGAGGTAAAGAAATCATGCAAAATTCATGCCCCTTTTATGTATCCTGTCTATTTCGATCATAAACTCTCCAGGGCAGGGACTGTCTTCTAAGGTAGGTCTCCATGCAGCTGGGGCGGGGGTGCCTCCCAGAGTGCTCAGACACATGCTAGCTTTGATTGAGCTAACACACTCAAAATAACAATGCGGCCTCAGCAGCTTGGGCCAGCTGCCTGAGTAAGTACCCAGAGGTTCGGTCATGATTGTACGTGGGCGGCTAGCCTGGACTGCTTCCTGGGGACTCATGCTCCCAGCTGCAGTGTAGACACACTCTTACTGTGTATTTGTACAGCGCTGAGCACGACGGGTCCTTGAACTTGTTTGGGGCCCCTAAGTGCTCCTGTAATGAAATAACAAGGGGAATGGGGCACATACGGAGCCCTTGGTATGGGGGGGAGAGGAAGCAAGGGGGGGGCCACACAGAGATGCTACCAAGGGATGATGAATGCAGGACAATGGTATGTTCCCGCCAACCCCCACCCAGGGGTGAGCTGGAGCCCGTTCGCACCCGTTCGCGCGAACCCGTTGTTAAATTTAGAAGCGGTTTTAGAACCGCTTGTTAACTAGCTTCCCTGCGAGGGAAGCTTTGATGGGCTCTGCCTGGGAAGCCTGTAATTCCTCCTCCCGGCCGCCGGGGGGCGCTGCGTGGCGCTGCGAGAGCCATGTGAGCTGCCTCCTGGACCTGTTGCTGCTCCTGCTCTTTGGAGCTCTGGCCCTGGGGCTCCGGCTGCTGCTGCCTGGTGAGTCCCCGGCTGCCTCCTGCTGCTCCCAGCCCCCCCCCACCCGTGTGAGTGTCTGCGCCCCTCCCCCGCCTTCCCTGCCCCCAGCCCCACCCCCTGCCCCACCCCCTGCCCCCAGCCAGCCTCTGCCTGCAGCCACCCTCTGCCTGCAGCCAGCCCTTGCCACAGCCACCCGCAGCCCGCCCGTCTGCATCACCTGCCCACAGCCAGCCCGTGTCACTCCCTGCCTCCAGCTAGCCCTGCCCCACGCCCCTATCTGCAGCCAGCCCCACATCCACTGGTGCCCTGCAGTTCCCAGGGCAGTAACCCTGCACACCTGCTTTAATGGGGGGGGGGCAGGGAGCAGCTGGGACCCACACATGTGCACACCCTAGAGTGACCAGACAGCAAGTGTGAAAAATCGGGACGGGGGTGAGGGGTAATAGGAGCCTATATAAGAAAAAGACCCAAAAATTGAGACTGTCCCTGATCACCACCCACACATGTGAAACGGAGCTCATTTCTAGTTCAGCCCCATCTTTTTAAAAAAGAACTTTAGGTAGGGTTAAAATACATCTGTATTTTCCTGGACATGTCAGGCTTTTCGGTTCTTAATCACCTCCTGGGAAAATATGGACGTATGGTAACCCTATTGGTACAAAAAATACATGCTGTCGCACATCCCTTAAATCAGAACTTTTTATAGGGAACCCGTTGTTAAATCAGAACTTTTTATAGGGAACCCGTTGTTAAGATTTTGGCAGCTCATCACTGCCCCCACCCCACCACTGTCATCTCTCCTGGCATGAGTCCAGGCATGTGGGGATTTGCAGGGAGTCCTTGAGGAAGAGGAGAATGGGAGAATGGCACAGAGAGCTTGTGGAGGGAGGGGTGGAGGATGCATTCAGACTGCAAGCTACAACCTGTGTGATGCACTAATAATCAAGGTGGATTGCTTTTGCCATTGGGCCCCTTCACATGCCTGGTATCACAATGCCCAGAATAAATTCAGTGGTCCGGATTCTGAACTTTCTTACACTGCTTTGACACCACTGGCCTCAATGGAGGTACCCCAGATTTACACCAGCATCAGTAAAATGAGAATTGGGCTCCAGAGTTTAATCATCATAGAATATCAGGGTAGGAAGGGACCTCAGGAGGTCATCTAGTCCAACCCCCGCTCAAAGCAGGAGAAATCCCAAGATAGTTTTTTTTTTTGTTACCCCAGTTCCTGAAATGGAACCCTCAAGGATTGAATTCCCAACCCGGGGTTTAGCAGGCCAATGCTCAAACCACTGAGCTATCCCTCCCCAAGAATGGTTGTTTGGAGTGGACACATCAAATAACTAACGCTTCCCCTATCTCCGCGAGCTAGATGTTCTCAGTCCCTGAGCTCTCTGTCTCCACCAGGTGGTGTGTGCTGTCATTGCTGGCCTTCTACACTATCTCTTCCTGGCCTGCTTCAGCTGGATGTTACTAGAGGGGCTGCACCTCTTCCTCACCGTCAGGAACCTGAAGGTCGTGAATTACACCAGTGCCAGCCAGTTCAAGAAGAGATTCGTGTACCCGTTTGGCTATGGATTCCCAGCCCTGGTGGTGGCTATTTCTGCAGCGGTGAATCCTGGTGGCTACGGAACTTCCAAACAGTACGTGCAGCACCCATCCCAGAGGGAAAACAGATATCTCATTACCCACTCAACTCATTGGCTGAATTACAGAGAGACAGTATATTCGACGATCCCCGTTTCTTGATGTTTCACACAATGCACAGTGAACCTGGGGAACTCCTTTCCAGAGGATGTTGTGAAGGCCAAGACTATAACAGGGTTCAGAAAAAAACTAGATAAATTCATGGAGGGTAGGTCTATTGATGGCTATTAGATGGGCAGGGATGGTGTCCCTAGTCTCTGTTTGCCAGAAGCTGGGAATGGGCGACGGGATGGATCAGTTGATGATTCCCTGTTCTGTTCATTCCTTCTGGGGCACCTGGCACTGGCCACTGCCGGAAGACAGGATACTGGGCTAGATGGACCTTTGGTCTGACCCATTATGACCATTCTTATGTTCTTATAAGACTAGTTTCTGCAAGCTACATCCATGAGACTGTCATAAAGGGAAGCAGGCAGCGTTCGCCCTGCATCTTCCACCCCACCCAGAGATCAACTCCGACAACCAAAAGGAGAGAATTCACTTCATTTTAATGCCAGGGATAATTTGTTACCCTTTTTCCTTCTTGCCTTTTAGCTGCTGGCTCACAATAGAGGGAGGCTTCATCTGGAGTTTCCTTGGACCGGTCTGCCTTATTATTGTGGTGAGTATATTTAGGATGAATTATGTTTATGCCGCAGGGAAAGGTGTTTGAAAGTGAGATGAGTCAGACATTGGGATGTTTGCTTAAGGAGTGAGTTGTGGCCTAGCTACCGTGGATTTACTCCCTGGAAAGTGATAAGGTAACAGTGGCACCTTCTTTAGTTGTATGACAGTAAAATCATAAATAATTAATAAATCACACACAATTTGTTTCCAATGGAGTGTAACGAATTGATACCAAATGCTGGGATTTGTCAGAGTTCAGCACCTCCTTAGCTCCCAAGTTATACAGCAGAGAAGATGGAAATGTCTGGGCTGGGTGTTATGAATGAAACCAGAGCTTCAGCTATGGCAGGTGTGAAACCGGACAGCTGGAGGAACATGGACAAGAGGGCAGCTGAGAGAATCTTTCTATGATCCAACAATACGTAGAGAGGGAAAGTTTATGGAACGTAACACAGAGGACAGACAGAGCAGCTGAGAAGAGAGAGGGATGGCGGAGCCTTATCTGTGCCCAAAGTGATGTCTTGTGGTGCAGGAAGGATTCAGATGACAATCGCAGCTAGAGGCTCCCATCCGGGATCAAAGTACCATTGTGCTAGGCACTGTGAAGCCATGAAGAATTTTAGCAAGATTAAAAAAGATTTGGGCATTTATATGGGGAGCAAGAATAAGATCCAGAGTTGTTCTAATCAGGGCTAAGAAAAGTTCTGGAAGGGATATTAAACCCCAGGCTTCAGGATTTAAATCAAGCTCTAGCTACCAAGACCAAGGGGAGAACTAATATAGGGGGAGCTTATCCCTGCCTCTGAAGCACTTGGTACTGGCCACGGTCAGAGGCAGAATACTGGACTACATGGACCTGGGGTCTGATCCACTCGAGTTGTTGTGTTGTTTCCACAGATGAATTTAACATTTTTTATCACAACCCTCTGGATCCTGAGAGACAAAATCTCCTCCCTCAATGCAGATGTCTCCACCCTCAAAAACACAAGGTAGGAAAGTGCTAAACCTGCCTGAGAGGTCCAGTTAGTCTTCTGCAGGGGGGGTGTTTGATACAGGCACCCTTGGCTCAATTAAACTGAGGAAATTCCAGCGTGATGCAGACTTGGTATCAGAAAATCATGGAGAACAGAACACTGAATACCTGGTCCTGCAAGCAGCTGAGACCCTTCGTGGGTATTCACCCACGAAAGCTCATGGTCCAATACTTCTGTTAGTCTATAAGGTGCCACGGGACTCTTTGTCGCTTTTTACAGATCCAGACTAACACGGCTACCCCTCTGATACTTGACTTTTTCTAGTGTTTTGTTCAGCCTAGTTTGATGCCTTTTGCTATGCACAACTGAGACAGCATGAGGAAAACTGCACAGTGATTTCTTGGTATCTAATTGCGAAATCTGTGTTTTCTGGAAGAGCTGGACATGTGGCCATGGTCGCTGGGATTTATAATTCACAATGGTGAGAAGAGACCCAATTTGAGGAGGGCAGGCACAGCAATAAAAACACTTGCACTTAGCAAAGACCTTCTGTAACTGTCAATGTTTTATTGTCTCAATGACTAGTCTAAATAAAGCAATTTAAACCAGTAGGACAGTATAACAATGTGAGCGCGACCAGTCCCATTACCTGTATATGCTACTTTATTTTGGGGGAGAGCTTTAAGGAGTGAGACAGATTTTGATTTGTCTTTGGCATGCCGATGGAGAATTTTAATGGCTGTTCCTGAGACTAGATGTTTTATAGGCCCTTGTATTTTTTATGCATATATAAACCATATTTTTTAAACCTTATTTTAAGGTTTTTACCTTTATATTGTTAGGGTGCTCTTATTCTACAGGTTAGTATATTAACTTTGCTAAGCTCATTAACATATGTTAATTGGATTACTGTGGTTACCTGTGGTTAGGCATTTGCTGATGTCCTCCTTTAAAAATACTTTAAACTGGTAGTAACTGTCTTTTTGCAATTACCCATCAGCAGTTTGCATCACGTGATTATTACAAAACAAGAAACAAAAAGCCTTTTAACATTTTGTGACTTATGATAACTGTTAGTTTACTGACTTATGCTAACATACTGAGCAGCTACGTCTACTTAGGCTGTAAGGCCTTGCACTCATGCTAACTGCTTAAGCTATTTTATAGGTGTCAGTCAACAGGTATTTTGTGTTTTTGCTACTCATTCCTTAGCCCTTTGCCCTTTATTCTTACTATGTCACTATTATTACTGCGCGGTTATATACTCACTGCCCGCGCTACAAAACGGATGTGAGGGGAAAGAGGGAAATTGATGTGGTCAGTGTTACACCACAGGCCAGTGACAAAGCTGGGAACATAACACCGCTTCAAGTCAGACGTTACAATGCTGGGTGCTATACAAATATCTATACATGAATTAATCTTAGGTAAAATCTGTAACTCTGCTGAAACCAAGGAAGTTACACCAAGGCTGAATCTGCCTGGTATGGCTATGCATAGGCTGCTTTTGCTGTCAGCTGACTTTAGTATCTGGTTCCGTCAGTCTGCATTGTACTCTCACATGCTACAGCAACGGGCATACAACAAACCCTTCAATCATTTAGTGACCTATTCCATATCATGAGTGCGGTGTAAGGACTAATGGACCAAATCTTTAATGGCAAGCCATGGTTTCTAGCGAATGTGGTGTTCTCCTTGCAGGACTTTATTATTGCGGTTTCCAAGTCAATCAGAATGGGAGAGAAAGGATGGTTCAGTGCTTCGGGTACTGGTCTGGGCTGTGGGAGACCTGGGTTCAACTCCCTGTTCCGACACAGCCTTCCTATGTGACCTTGGGCAAGTTGCTTAAACTCTCTATGCCTTGATTCTTCATCTGGAAAATGGGGATAAGGGCACTGTCCTACCTCACTGAATGGTTCTGAAGGTAAATAGCTGTAAGATGCTCTGATACTTCATGAAGGACCAGGAATAAAAAGAGGGGAGAAATACCTACCTGGAATTAGAGAACAGGTGTAAAACCTTCACTAGCCCAGCTCATTGAAATGACAGCTGCCCCCAGATGTGTGGTACTGATGGCCAGAGCCTGCTTGCAGCAAAATGAGGAAATGAACAAGATGCAGAAGGGCTGGCAAACTGGGGCCTGGTCCAAATTCAGTGAAGTCAATGGCAGTCTCTCTCTGTGCTTTGGAGCAGGCCCATAGAGCGTGAAGGGGACGGTAAAAGCCATTCTCATCTGGTTGGCATAGGGCCTGTTTGTAGAATCGCTGTCTAGAAGCATTGGTCCCTAGGGGAAATTTGCATAGTTGCTACTTGGAGGGCGTAAGCCATCCTGCGCACAGAGCCCACTGACTTAGTCTCTCTGCATAGGGTTGTAATGGGCTCTCTCCATCTGCTTTACTCCAGGTTACTGACATTTAAAGCCATCGCCCAGCTTTTCATTCTGGGCTGCACTTGGAGTCTTGGTCTGCTGCAAACAAAAGCGGCAGCCATGGTCATGGCGTATTTATTCACCATCATCAACAGCCTGCAGGGAGCCTTCATCTTCCTGGTGCGTTGTCTCCTCAATCAGCAGGTAAAGCCAATGCCTTGTTACCTGTTCAGCTCCATTAATGTCCAGCCAGCAGAGCTTCTTTGTTCACATTTGTCTTGGTTTCACTCTTTTCTGGTGTTGTGTGCCTGTTGCTCCTTTCCCTATTTTGAGATTCAGCCATTCTCCTCCAATCTCTTGTCTCCTGCAGCTTATATTGTGCTGTTTTCATAGAGTCACAGATTTTTTTAAGGCCAGGAGTGACCATGTCTACACCCAGTGGTTTCCCCAGGAATTGAAATTAGGGGGGGTGTTTGAATTTACAAGGGGGGGTGTGTCAGGGCCAATGAGGGGTGAGACTATGAGGGTAAAGGTGGGCTGTATGGCACCATAGTAAAAACTGAAAAATGTTTCATGACCATTTTATTAGATTTAACTCATGTTTTAAAATCAGACAAATTAAAGTTGGCTACTCAAGCCTTCTATGAAGCACTATGTCTACATCCTTCTTGGTTTCTTGTTATAATTTTGCACAACTCTGTTAATGAATTGCTTGAATGCAGTGCATTCATCTTCAGTGGATTCTCGTGTGTCTGGTACTTCCATTCCTTCAATTGATATGCTCATTAGTTCATTCAGATGATCAGGCAGAAGGCGACTTCTTTCAGAACACAAAATTCTATTTAGTGATGAAAAAGAACGCTCAACTGTAGCTGTTGTGACTGGGAGTAGCAAGAGATGAATTCCTACTTCTTTCATCCCAGGAAACAGAACACAAAGATCAGGTCGAGCCACTAGTGATGATAAAAAAGAAGTTGAAGTCAAATCTTCATTCATTCGTCGTATGATATTCCATTCTGTATTCAAATTCTCTATTCTTTCCTGATCACATGGCAGCCCCATTGCTGGTAGTGCCTGACTCCACTCAACTGTTGGTGTTTTACAGGACAGGCATCTGTAAAAGCTACGTAGAGGTTGAGTAGAATCTAGAAGTCGCTGTTGTAGATTTTTAAGAATCAAGTCTGTGTACTTTTTCAGTTGTCTTAACAAACACTTCTTGTCATCTTCACTTAAGGATTCAATATAAATGCCTTCATTAGTCAACTTCTGGACTGAAGTCTTTGCTTCTTCCAGTACTTTTTCAGTGGATAAGTCTCTGTGATCCAAATGTAGCTTCTATTGCTGGACAAAGATCTACTACTGTTGTAGCAGATGCCTGGATGGCGTTGTTTAATGACCCAAGTGGTTTCAACAATAGACTTACAAGAGAGAGAATGGCAATAGTCTTCTCTGAACGTAGTAGCAAAAGTAATCCACCAGCCTCACTACTTAGATCCATCCCATCTTGGAAGATACTTTCCAAAGCCAGTAATAATGGCTGAAGCAATTTTAAGACAACAGCCAAGGATCGCTCATGAGAAAGCCAGCGGGTTTTCCCAGGTTGGACTAATTTGAACTTCAGTCCAAGTGTATCTTCTATATTTTCCAAGATATTCAGTCTTTTTGGACTCTTGCTGAAAAAAGAATATAATGAAGACACTAAATTTATAGCTTTTTTAATGTCTTTTGAAGATTCTGCAGCTCGTACTAGTGCTAGTTGAAGTAGATGGCCTCTTCAGTGTGTATAGGAGAGATTAGGGTTGCACTTTTCTCTGAGCAAAGCTTGTACTCCACCATGTCTTCCAGAGAAGTTTGCAGCTCCATCAAATGCACAAGCAGCCATCTGTTTGGGGTCCAATTGACAAGCATCTAACTCTTCCAAGAAGTGGGTTGTCACAGATACAGCCGATGTGTCTTCTATAACTTGAACATCTAGAAATGCATCTACTGGCCTACCCCTGACATCAAGATAATGCACACAATGACTCAATACTTGATGCCCATTTGCATCGGTGCATTCATCAGCCATGTATGCAAATTTTTTGAATGTGGTGAGAGAGTTCTTCACTTTTTCAACTGTTGAGTCTTTCACTGTTGCACCGCATGCTTCTAGCCAGTCAGTTGAGTTTCTTGCAGAAAGATAGTGAGCATTTGCTGGTCTTGTTCGGAACCAGTGTTCCACGTCAGGATGAACAAGTGACAATACACTTAACATTGGCCTCCAGTTTGTAGTGTGTGGTATCTCTTGCTTAAATAGAAAGTAGGATGTCACAGCCATGTTTGTTCGCATAAACTGTGTTGTGTCTCCAGCATTCTTAACAGCCTCATTAAGTACTTCTAAAATTGGCTTTGAAAGTGGGCTTATAAGGCTTTCTGCATGTTGATGCATGCCAGAGGCCTGGTGTTTTGCAGCCTTTTCACGTAGTTTGTCAGCATTGGCTTTGCTGATCGGTTTGACAAACGAAGCTCCTCCACTTTTACCAATTGTAGCATTGGGAAGATTTCCTTCTTTGTAAGCTTTTTTGCAGGAGGTGCACCAGTAGCCATCTGTTGTAACTTCAATAAATGGGAACAGTTTGACCGACAAAGATTGGGAACTGCCTTTAGGTTTTGGAGACACTGTTTCTTCAGTAGGTAGCTGTATTTGTGCTTCAGGCTGGTCGGATGTAGATATACCACTTGAACCTTCAGATGACATGTTGATATATTCTTGGTTCTTGATGTATTCTTCACCTTGGTTAGTTTTTGAGGCCTTTGAGTGGAAAAATTGTTGTATTGTTTTTTGTCTTTTCATTTTCACTTTGACCTGCAACATATAAAAGAGATATGACTAAAGTAAATGTTTTGTTAGAATAATGCAAATTTAACATAAGGAAAATGCAAGTTACACCAAAACACATAACAGATCTAGATTTCTAAAAAAAATATAATTTAAAAAAATGTCTTTAATTTAAATTGACTTTTGAAAAGTAAGCCGTCATGGGATAAGAGGGCAGTCCTCTCATGGATCAGTCACTGGTTAAAAGATGGGAAACAAAGGGTAGGAATAAATTATCAGTTTTCAGAATGGAGAGAGATAAATAGTGGTATCCTTGAGGGGTCAGTACTGAGACCAGTACTATTCAACATATTAATCTGGAAAAAAGGATAAACAGTGAGGTGGCAAAATTTGCAGATGATACAAAACTATTCACGATAGTTAAGTCCGAGAATAGTTACAAAGGGATCTCACAAAACTGGGTGACTGGGCAACAAAATGGCAAATGAAATTTAGTGTCGATAAATGCAAAGTAATGCACATTGGAAAACAATCTCAACTATACATATAAGATGATGGCATCTGAATTAGCTGTTACCACTCAAGAAAGAGATCTTGGAGTCATTGTGGACAGTTCTCTGAAATCATATTGCCTCTATATAAATCTATGGTACTTGCACGCCTTGAATAGTGTGTGCAGATCTGGTCACCCATCCTAAAAATATATATATTGGAATTGGAAAAGGTACAGAGATGGGCAACTAAAATGATCAGGGGTATGAAACAGGAGGAGAGATTAAAATGACTGGGAATTTTCAGCTTAGAAAAGAGATGACAAAGGGGGATATGACAGAGATCTATAAAATCTTGACTGGTGTGAAGAAAGTGAATAAGGAAATGTTATTTAATCCTTCACATAACACAAGAACTAGCAGTCACCCAATGAAATTAATAGGCAGCAGGTTTTAAAAAACCAAAAGGAAGTACTTTTTCACACAACATAAAGTCAACCCAGGGAACTCTTTGCCAGGGGATCGTGTGAAGACCAAAACTATAACAGGATTAAAAAAAGAACTAGATAAATTCCTGGAGAATAGGTCCATCAGTGGCTATTAGCCAGGATGGGGAGGGATGCAACACCATGCTCTGAGTGTCCCTAGCCTGTTTGCCAGAAGCTGGGAATGGGCAACAGGGGATGGTCGCTTGATGAGTACTTGTTCTGTTCATTCCCTCTGAAGCACCTGGCCTTGACCACTGTTGTAAGGCAGGGTACTGGACTACATGGACCATTGGTCTGACCCAGTATGACCATTCTTATGTAAAAATTAATTATAATAATAAAAATGTTTAGTACAGAAACTCCCCAACATAATGACCTCTCAAGATAGCAACAATGTGAGATAACAACCTTGGCAAATAATACATTTAAAAAATCTTGGCCTACTAGGAAACATATTTATATATGTAACTTTAGCGCCCTCGTGGCCAAGATGGAGTCTGCTCTGTGGGCAGCTCTGGCCAAGAGCGCGCAGGAACGCAGCAGGAGAAATCCCTTCCACTCCAGGGGCACCTGTTCCAAACCCCCCAGAGTGAACACACACACCCACAGGAAAAGTACAATGGATATAACAAAGGAAGATATTTATTTACAGAGGGCTGAGAGGAGAAAAACAACAAGGGGAAATATAGAGGGAGCAGTAAAACAGGGCTGCATTCAAACCAAAACCCCACGGGCCCAGTGGTAGCACAGTCTGGAAGGGCAGACACTGAGCAATGCGTCTGCACACACAGTCCAGGAGGCCTGAGCAAAGTTCCAGTCTGGTGGTGAGTTTTGGGTGCTCCTGGTCTTTTTTGGCGCCAGTGAACTCTCCCCAGCAAATCCCTCTGGTGCCTCTTCTGCCGCTCTGTGCAAAGCCCCACAGAGCGACCACCTCCCCACTTAACTAGCTACAACCTCCCTCCTTGTTCCCAATGCAGAGTTACAAGCCCCAGTACTTACAGCCCCACGCAGCTCTGGGCAGCCGTGATACTGGGTCCAGCTCTGGCCTGTCCTTCTCGGGCGATTCCTCTGTGGCACAGTGCTCCTCCTGGCTCCTGTCCTGGGCTGTCTCCGATCGGGCCTGTCCTCCTCAGGCAGGTTCTCTCTCTGCTTCCTTCTCCAGGGCCAGCCGTGCTCCTTCTCCCTGGAGCTCCAGCCTTGCTCCCTGGAGTTTCCATCCTTTTTTTTACTCTCCCCCCCCCCCGGGAAAAAGATTTAAAGGGGCCATGCTCTCTAAACCCCAAAGGGGTTACATATAAGTTTCCATTCCCAGTCACAAATCAACATTCAGGAGCAAAGTCGCTAAAATATAGTCCAAAAAACAAATGTTTATTTAACATGCCCCTCACTTGTCCCTCCACCACACTCCACTCACTGGTGTTGTCCTTGGTCAGTGGAGAGTAGACTCAGAGTTCAGAGGTGCTTTCACGTGAGTACACCTTCCAGGTGGGGGACAAGAAGGCACCTTACTTGTTCCTCCAGCTGCCCACTGTTCGCTCTGGCCACAGCTGTTCCTTGTGCCACCGTTCACTCAACCGCTCTGTTGCCAATGGCCCTGCCCACCTTCTGCTGCCACCTGCCACTGTGACCTCTGCGAGTTGGTCTCTTAAGGTTCCACCAGCTCTCTGTGGTTTCAGCTGAGCTCTCAGTGGGGGAACCTCGCTGCTAGTGCAGTCTGGGCTGTTTCTTACACAAAAACACTGTACCCACAGGAACACTATCCCTACACCAGGACTAAGCACTTAGACCTGATTGTCAGGGTGATGGGCAAGGTCCCCTGGGAGAATAACATGACGGGGAAAGGAGTCGAGGAAAGCTGGCTGTATTTCAAAGAAACCTTATTGAGGTTGCAGGAACAAACCATCCCGATGTGTAGGAAGAGAAGTAAATATGGCAGGCGACCAGCTTGGCTTAACAGTGAAATCCTTGCTCGTCTTAAACACAAAAGAACAGCTTACAAGAAGTGGAAGATTGGACAAATAACCAGGGAGGAGTATAAAAGTATTGTTCAGGCATGCAGGTGTGAAATCAGGAAGGCCAAATCACACTTGGAGTTGCAGCTAGCCGGAGATGTTAGGAGTAACAAAAAGGGTTTCTTTAGGTATGTTAGCAACAGGAAGAAAGTCAAGGAAAGTGTGGGCCCCTTGCTGAATGAGGGAGGGAACCTAGTGACAGAGGATGTGGAGAAAGCTAGTGTACTCAATGCTTTTTTTGCCTCTGTCTTCACAGACAAGGTCAGCTCCCAGACAGCTGCACTCTGCAGCACGGTATGGGGAGGAGGTGACCAGCTCTCTGTGGAGAAAGAAGTAGTTCGGGGCTATTTAGGAAAGCTGGACGAGCACAAGTCCCTAGGGCCGGATGCGCTGCATCCGAGGGTGCTAAAGGAGTTGGCCGATGAGATTGCAGAGCCATTGGCCATTATCTTTGAAAAATCATGGCGATCGGGGGAGGTCCCGGATGACTGGAAAAAAGCTAATGTAGTGCCCATCTTTAAAGAAGGGAAGAAGGAAGATCCAGGGAACTACAGGCCAGTCAGTCTCACCTCAGTCCCTGGAAAAATCATGGAACAGGTCCTCAAGGATTCAATCCTGAACCACTTAAAGGAGGGGAAAGTGATCAGGAACAGTCAGCATGGATTCACCAAGGGCAAGTCATGCCTGACTAACCTAATTGCCTTCTATGACGAGATAACCGGCTCTGTGGATAAGGGGAAAGCAGTGGATGTACTATTTCTGGATTTTAGCAAAGCTTTTGATACAGTCTCCCACAGTATTCTTGCCAGCAAGTTAAAGAAGTCTGGGCTGGATGAATGGACGGTAAGGTGGATAGAAAACTGGCTAGATGGTCGGGCTCAACGGGTAGTGATCAATGGTTCCATGTCTAGATGGCAGCCGGTATCAAGTGGAGTGCCCCAAGGGTCAGTGCTGGGGCCGGTTTTGTTCAATATCTTCATTAACGATCTGGAGGATGGTGTGGACTGCACCCTTAGCAAGTTTGCAGATGACACTAAACTGGGAGGAGTGGTTGATACGCTGGAGGGTAGGGATAGGATACAGAGGGACCTAGACAAATTAGAGGATTGGGCCAAAAGAAATATGATGAGGTTCAACAAGGACAAGTGCAGAGTCCTGCACTTAGGACGGAAGAATCCCATGCACTGCTACAGACTAGGGACCGAATGGCTGGGTAGCAGTTCTGCAGAAAAGGACCTAGGGGTTACGGTGGACGAAAAGCTGAATATGAGTCAACAGTGTGCCCTTGTTGCCAAGAAGGCTAATGGCATTTTGGGTTGTATAAGTAGGGGCATTTCCAGCAGATCAAGGGATGTGATCATCCCCCTCTACTCAGCACTGGTGAGGCCTCATTTGGAGTACTGTGTCCAGTTTTGGGCCCCACACTACAAGAAGGATGTGGATAAATTGGAGAGAGTCCAGCGGAGGGCAACAAAAATGATTAGGGGGCTGGAGCACATGACTTATGAGGAGAGGCTGAGGGAACTGGGATTGTTTAGTCTGCAGAAGAGAAGAATGAGGGGGGATTTGATAGCTGCTTTCAACTACCTGAAAGGGGGTTCCAAAGAGGATGGATCTAGACTGTTCTCAGTGATAGAAGATGACAGAACAAGGAGTAATGGTCTCAAGTTGCAGAGGGGGAGGTTTAGGTTGGATATTAGGAAAAACTTTTTCACTAGTAGGGTGGTGAAGCACTGGAATGGGTTACCTAGGGAGGTAGTGGAATCTCCTTCCTTAGAGGTTTTTAAGGTCAGGCTTGACAAAGCCCTGGCTGGGATGATTTAGTTGGGTTTGGTCCTGCTTTGAGCAGGGGGTTGGACTAGATGACCTCCTGAGGTCCCTTCCAACCCTGAGATTCTATGATTCTATGATTCTATGGTCAGTGATTTCAGCTGCAGTGGTCACTTAACAGAACAAAAGACTATCTACTGGAGCCTAATCAGCTCTGTCTTTAAACAGTGATGGACAGATCCCCACCCTCTCTCTTGATGCCTTCAAATCATCACAGGCTAAGTACAGTTCTACTGCCCTTTACTCATACAATAAGAACAACATTTCATCCCTCTTCCCCCCACATTCAAGTGGTTTGTAACCCAACCCCAGCCAAAATCTATCACTTGGACAACACAGCTCTGTTTGCTGGATGCCTGGGTAGATTAGGTGTGAATGTAACTATAATCTGGCCCTGAAGCCTTAGCCCCCAGCTCATCACTAGCTGTCAGGGAGAGCTCATTTAGACTTTGCTTACAAATCATCATTTGAAATTATTAGGTTGGCCAACATCACCGAAATGAATGCACTGACATACAAAAACAGCTATATAAGGAAGCAAGGAAGCTAGTCTATGTTCATACTTTTCAAATCTATTATACTTTTTCAGATACACATATTTTATCATACACTATATAAGCTTTTAAAGTGTGTATTAATGTTTCGGTTTAAATTCAGATTTCCAAACAGTCACTAAATTGGTATGTAACTAGCTCACAAAACTAGGGGGGGCGGTTTGGGAAAATTCAGGGGGGTGTAGGGAAATCACTGACGGAACCACTGGATTCCCTGACATCTCCAGTTCGCTACCAGGCAGTTCTTGCCATTGGACATCTGAGGTAGGCTATTTTCTGCCATATTTCCTGGCACTGTGATGCCTTCTTATTTGTTAATTCATGAAAGTCAGGTTGGGAGCAGTCTAATGCCTGCAGGGTTTGGCTCACCAGGGCCGCCCGGGGGGAGCAAATGGGGCAAGTTGCCCCAGGTCCCGGGCCCTGCATGGGCCCCCACGAGAGTTTTTTCAGGGCCCCTGGAGTGGGGTCCTTCACTCCGGGGGTCCTGGAAAACTCTCACGGGGGCCCAGTCTTCGGCAGCAATTCGGCGGCGGGGGGAACTTTCGCCCCGGGACCCACCGCCGAAGTGCTGGGCCTTCGGCGGCAATTCCCCGTGCCGAAGACCCCAGGCCCCCTGAATCCTCTGGGTGGCCCTGTGGCTCACATGCTGCTCACCAGCAGGACTTCAGTTCTTAAGGATTTGAATGTGTCCATTTGGGGGTTTGTGCTCGAAAGACACAAGATTGGAGGTTGTGGAGCATGCAGTACAATGGAGCAGAGTTCAGATGGGGAGGGAGGTGTCTGGCTAGCTGGCAGGGGGGAGAAAGCTTGTGGGTTTCTCTAAAAGGAGATGTGAAGTTTTAGCTTTACTTCTAGAGGAGCCAATACTTAATAGAGGTGCAAAGTGAAGGGTTGTTTGCACTTGGGGTTCTAGATTGGGACAATCTCTAGTCATTGGACCCATTTCTTTTACTTAGAGGTGGTACTGAGTCTAATACATGACTTTTCTCTCTATCTTTCTTCTGCCAGCAAGCTCAAACCATCTCTGACCGTGGAGGAAAACCGTGAGCTCCTTGGTCAGTGCTTCAAAAGTTTATTTCCCCTTCCTCCCTTGGAGAAGATGAAAGAGGAAGACGGGACAGCAAAGGATGCTCTGCATATACAAGTACGTGACAACAATTCTCCTCCGGCACCATCCACTGTATTTCTGCCCAGCAGGCACTGGGTGATGGCAGTCACACATGGCCTCTCTGGCAAGGTTATGGTTAGCTTTCCCCAGCCCACACACACAAATGATCTGTGCTGAGCCTCACTCCTTCTTTTCTGGTTTCAGTCACTCTACATGAGGTCCTTGGAAGCCCTTGGCAAGCTAGTGGTTGTTATATAGAATCATAGAATCATAGAATCATAGATTATTATTATTCTAACTCAGTTGCCATAGTAACAAAACCATGACAACCAAAAACACAACAGTGGAGACTTTGCTGGAGGAAGAACCAACCGCAGACTGGTTCCAGGAAATGTCTGATGTGAGGAGACCATTGAACCGTGGTGGAGATTGTTTCTTGTGTTACAGCAGGGAAGAGTCAGAGATTTAGGGGGTCAAGCTTCAGTTGTGGAGGAATTTTCAACAATGGAGTGAATTTTAGGGAGAAAGCACCCAATTCTTCCTGGGATAAGTGGGCATGTGCCCCACTGAAATCCACGGAAGCTATGCCATTTTATGCCAGGGCTGGATTGGGACCAAGTTCTTACAATGTCGTTGACACTACTTGGAGCGGCAAGAAAATCAC
The DNA here is from genome assembly GCF_020497125.1 of Mauremys mutica. Taxonomy (NCBI): domain Eukaryota; kingdom Metazoa; phylum Chordata; order Testudines; family Geoemydidae; genus Mauremys; species Mauremys mutica. The sequence goes on from NW_025423177.1 coordinate 30,691, forward strand.
CACTGCAGTAGCCAAATTGAAGAGAACCAGTTGAAACTAATCACTTCTTCTAAGAGGAATTCATGAATATTGAGTTAAGCCCTGTGTATGGAAACTCATTCAGAGGAAACTTCCTGTTCCTCAGACATGAACAGAATATTGTGAAGGGCTGAGGGGTGGGGAGTTTGATGCACGTTCAGTATAAAAATGAAGTTATAAAAGGAGCTGGGCTGGGGGGACTTCTCTGCTCTTATTCAAATTAATAAAAAGAAATGCTCCTCTCTGTCATTTTGCCAATCAATGTGGGAGAAGTTGCCCAGGAAATAGACCACAGCAGCAGACATCAAACAGCATGCAATGTGCTAGACAGCTCCCATCAGACAGTCTACAGCAGACATCACATACACGGGCCCAGATTCATCTCTCATGTAACTCCTTTGGCTTCAATCACCAGAGGTGAATCTGGCCCCTGGGACTTGTATATCTAAGGGGCTCTTCCATTAGACATGTAATTCCTTTGCTACATGGAGGTCAGATGCTTTGGAGAGGGATTTTAGTGACAATTAAACCTGTTTAAGAGGAACTTTTGGGAGGGATTTTCTGGTACTAACTCTGTCCATTCCCCTGCTCTACCAACAGCTCCTCAGGAAATGGTTCAGTTCGGGGAAGGAGTGGGAGAGAGAATGGGCCTTGCAGGCCAGCACCCAGCTGCAGACTGCCTATCAAGAGGTAGTTCATAGCACAGTGAGTATAGCCTTACTCTTCCTTGAGCTGACTTCCCTGCTTACATCAGATCTGACACTCAACGCGAATGCATGAAAAACTCTTCCAGGACAGCAGCTGGGATCTCAAGGTGACTAACATCCCTCTGCTTCCGTGAGTGAGAGGTTTACACAACAATGCTGTGACCACACTGCGGGCAGACTGCAAGAAGTAGAGAGAGACAACCGCCAAACTGATGGCTTATTCTATCATTAGATTCACCAAGTCGACAACAAAAGAGCTTTCACCGTAGTTAACAAGATGCCAAACACGGTCCCCTTTTTGGCATTCCAGACCTTGGCTCCCATCTAAACATCTCTGTCTTGGAAGAGGGGGGAGGGATAGCTCAGTGGTTTGAGCAGTGGCCTGCTAAACCCCAGGTTGTGAGTTCAGTATTTGAGGGGGCCATTTAGGGAACTGGGGTAAAAATCTGTCTGGGGATTGGTCCTGCTTTGAGCCAGGGGTTGGACTAGATACCTCCTGAGGTCCTTTCCAACCCTGATATTCTATGTCTAATATAGTGAGGGGTTACTGGAAACCTGATTCACCATATGTGGGGTTCACTGATCATAAAGGCCCAGATGCTTATCCCCAGGTCAATGTGAATCTCAGGTCTTCCCCAAATATCACGCTGTCAGCCAATCCTTAACTAAATCTAAGATTTATTGTTAAAAGAAAGAAGAGTGAGTTACAAATGGTTAAAAGATCAATATCCAGACAAGTGACTTTCCATGTTCATAGTTCAGGATCACAACAGTGATGGAATAAACTGCTGGTTTGTAAAAGTCTCTCTGGAATCATCCCAACAGATCAGAATCCAAAGGCAGCTTAGATGTAAAGTCTGTTAGTTTTTCCAGGCATTTTCCAGGTTCTTCCAAATGATTATTTGGAAGATCTCTGTCCTATGGCTTACACTGTCCCTGTTCAACATTTAAGCAGTCTAGAGATGATAGGATCAGGCCCGAGCCTTCTCTTTTATAGCTATTCTACCAGGCTGACAAGCCTACCTCACAGAAATTGTCACAGAAGGCCCTTCCCCCAATGCGGATGGCCTGTTGTACTTTGCTTTGAAGATAATCTTCTATTTCCTGTGCATACCCAGTAAACTAGTTACATTCATTCACATAAGGTAATTAGCCGTTCTTCCATTATAACACAGATAGTTAAGCTGAAGATAATGTAGAAATGATTGGTTTCCTGAAGTGTCTTACATCTTTGATTTTAAGGCTAACTGAACACCTTGCACACATAATTAAGGCAATTAAGCCATGAAAGGGAATTAGCATCTACAAGCTAATTTAGTTACATTGTGAAACTTCTAACCCGGTATAGATAACCACAGACAAATACACTTAGCATCTATTGTTCATTTTTGAATGAGTTGATGATTGCTAGTCTAATACATCTCTTTGAAATTCACATGCACGTGAACTGTCTTGACACAGTAGAAGTGCCTCTTGTTAAGTTATTATGGGTCATACACAGGTTGACTGGTCTGCCAGTGTCACAAATGCATTCTTGGTTCTTATGCTCCCAGGATGCTAAAGCTGAATTTCTATGTAATCAGCTAAGAACATAAACCATAAGAGTGGCTATCCTGGATCCCCCAGAAGAATGGTTCATCTACCCAGTATCCTGTCTTCTGACAGTGGTGGGTGCCAGATGCATCAGAGGGAATGAACAGAACAAGGCAATTGTCAAGTGAACCATCCCCTGCTGGACAGTCCCAGCCCCGGCATCTGGCAGTCAGAGGTTTAGAGACATCCAGATCATAGGGTTGCATCCCTGACCGTGTTAGCTAGTAGCCAGAGATGGACCTATCCTCCGTGAACTCATCTCATTCTTTTTTGAACCCAGTTATACTTTTGGCCTTCACAACCTCTCCGTGGCAATGAGTACCACAGGTTGACTGCATTGTGTGAAGAAATGCTTCCTTGTTTTTGTTTTAAACCTGCTGCCTATTAATTTCATTGGGTGACCCCTTGTTCCTGTGATATGTGAAGGGCTAAATAACACTTCCTTATTGACTTTCTCTACACCAATCAAGATTTGATAGATCTCTATCATAGTCCCTCTTAGTCGTCTCTTTTCCTAGCTGAAAAGTCCCTGTCTTTTTAATCTCTCCTTATATGAGAAGTTGTCCCATATGCCTAATAATTTTTGTTACTCTTCTCTGTATTTCTTCCAGTTCTAACATATCTTTTTTGAGGTGAGATGAGCAAAACTGCATGCAGTATTCAAGGTGTGGGGGTACTGTAGATTTCTATAGTGGCATAATGATATTTACTGCCCAAGGCCGGCTCTACAGTTTTTGCCGCCCCAAGCAGCCGGCTGAAATAAAATAACTACTTGGTGTGAATTCAGTTCCTGAGCTCTAGTGAAGTGACATTAATGTATTCTCCAAGTTCATCTTTAAAAATCTTGCTTGCTAATGCTCAGGAAAATTTGGAGTCTGAAAAATAAATACTAGTCCAAGGTACTGATCAGAAATGGTTAGATCATTTGCATTTATTAATTTGTTGCTGCTGGATGGATTCAGGCTGCTAAGGGTTACATTTTCACATTGCATCAGCTGAGAGAGTTGGTGCCATTTGGTATATTTTGAGAAGGTGCCCTTTATCCAAAAGGTAACAGCAGATTTCCTAGTTGTTTTTTAACTTTATGCAGAACCTGGTGACTTTTCATTTAGGCTTATGATGGAACTAATAGAGCATCAAGCTTATCTTAGCAGTGTATTTGCTTTGATGGACCTTGTAGTTTGCACTAATGCATTTTATGCCAATGTTGGCAGTTGAACACAGTGACAGCAAAAGTTAGAGTTTTTGTTATAGCACTTGATGTTAGCTATAGGAACAGCCCAATCCTGGCACTAAAAGATTAAGAGATGATAGTACAATAACTTGTGAATTTTAAATGAGATCAAAACCAGTTGCTGTCACCATTTCTTCCTGGTGTGTTCTTGCATGGAGGTCTATCCAGTGTGGAAACCTCCCCTGGACATTCCCTTCATGTTGTTTTCATTTGTGCTGTGGTAACAGTGAATGAGAAGAAGCAGACATGGAAGAGTGGCACTGGTCAGAGGTCTAACCAAGCCGCACACCTACTTTCTCATTTATTGTTCTGGTTGGATCACTACCCATGCTGGGTTTGAACATACAGTCCATATGTTCAAAGCCTCCTACGTGGATCTGTGCATTATTGTGTGAAAAGTTTTTCTCAGTCTTTTGACTTTATCCAACCAGAATCTCCTATTCAGCTCGAATTGTTTGCTGAATGTTGAGTCTCTAAAGTGCAGTTCCAGTCAGGAAAGTGACTCTGTAAAAATAGAGAATGTCAGCGTCTTTTACTGATTCTATTTCTCTTTCAGTGGCTTCTATGTCACACTTGCTCAAAACCATTTTTTTAACTTTCAGCACTGTAAGTTCATCTAGGGATCTCAGAATCAAGCCCAAGTGTGTTCTCCTTCATGTATCCTCACCAGGCAATTTTGTCAGTGAGGCATGAAGCAGACTAGAATATAGCTCACTGTCGCGCAGCTGTGTTGGTTCTACAGTAAAAATGTCAGTACATGAAGCAAATGATGACTCTGAAGACCCAAGGAGAGTACCGGTGGGCCATTTTACAGAGCCATTTTTCTGAGCACAGTCCTGTTGCAAGCCTTAACTATGAACATTTGTTAGTCTTTGTAGCAATGTGCAGTGCTGCAGACATAGCAGAGTGAACACAGGGATAGTTACAATGACCAAGAAAGCTCTTAGGAAAGATTGGATTTGCAGGGCAGTGTACAGACCTTTCCTCTCTTCCCTTGTGCTCAGTTAGATTTACTAGATTAATTTGCAAATAATCCAGTTAACTTTGTTTAAAAATGTGAACTGCATCTTGAACGACAGTCAAATTACATTGCATACATTGAGAGATTCAGTCTCAAGACATCCCTAGGTTTACCACGCTGTGAGCAGCATTGCATTGAGACCTTTGAAAAGGAATTAAGAAATCAATCTCTTTCTCCACATCAGTATGATCCCGAGCTTTCGTCACGGCAGTTTGGGGTTGAGCTCTCCCGACTGACCAATGAGGAGCGAGCGGTGCCACTGGTGGTGGAGAAGCTCATAAACTACATTGAAATGCATGGATTGTACACCGAGGGCATTTACAGGAAGTCAGGCTCAACCAATAAGATAAAGGAGCTCCGACAGGGTCTTGATACAGGTAAGATGAAAAAGAGAGAGTCTCAGAGGGGGAGCAAAAGGGACAGCCGAGAACCTCTGTGAACAGGGAATTCATGTCATCTAAAGGGGGCCAGAGCAAAGGAACCGTTTTCCCTTCCCCCACCGTAGACTCTGGCTTTTGGTACCATGAAACTACAGACATTTCTCTAATACCAGCCTTCACCAAAAGTCTGCACTGTGTTAGAGCCCTCCTGTCTTGTGGAACTGTTTAATTCTTCCTTGTTTTATTCCTCCTCTTGTGCACAAGTGTGCAAAAAAGAAATTGGGAGAAAAAGCTACATTAGCCAGGCTTCATATTTATCAACATCACCTAGACTTCCAAAGTGCTTTACAAACTCTCTCTAAAGACTTTCACCCCTGGAAAACTGGCTCCTTTCACTACAAGAATTTTAACATGGTCATATTAAAAAAGCAGGTGCCAAGGTTGTGCACTGTGTGATCTGAGGTTGCTACAGTATTGATACCTGTTTTTCTATGCAGTGTTGTTGTAACTCTGCTCACTGTAGAAGAGCCTGAGACATAAGCCCTTGTATCAGAGGCCTGAGGGCTGGGCTAAAGTAGCGGTCAAAACTTTGCTGATATAAAACAAAATCAGGCTGTGAGCTAGAGGCAGGCCCTTCTCACAGAATCTGGCAAGAACAGGGCTGATATTGCAGAAACACACGTTGCTGAGTGCTAAGCACAAAACACACACACACAGACACATTCCAGAAGGGTGGTACCAGAACACCCCATACCAAGAATGGTACAAACACATTCCCCAAAGACAACAGGAACATATTGACCCTGCCTAAAGATATGGTCAGGATGACAATATGATGGATAGAAATGTACAAGGTGGTGGGTTGTGATATCAGAGGATGTCAACTATCAGAGGAGCAATATGTAACTTGTTTGAATCTGTGTATAAAAATGTATCTTGGGGGCAGTGTCTTTATCTAGCCTAGGGAGGAACGGAAAGTCCCGCCGTTTGCTGAGCTGGTCCATTGTTATGGGTATACATGTATTAGTGCAGGATACTAGTACTGTGCTTCATCAAAATAAGCCTGGCTGGGTGCCTTCATGCCTTAATGGATCTTGTGGTCATTGGGCGGTTCGCTCGAGGTCTGCCATGTCAGTTGTCTGTGCCAGGCTGGGGTGGCACACAGAGGGAACACACACAGGCAGCCGAACATCTGACCACACCCATGATAGTGGAGAGACGGTGAGTGAGGTAATAGCTTCTGTAGGACTGACGTCTGTTGGCAAGAGACAAGCTTTCGAGCTACACAGAGCTCTTCCTCAGGACCTCTCTCACCCACAGAAGTTGTTCCAACAGCAGTGGTTAGGTCATCGCCAGTGCTAGGACTGACAGGAAAACACTGGCTTGTTTACTGGATCAAAACTGATCATTTGCTTTTTCTTTGGTTTCTTTTCCACTCCCTCCACTCACTTGCCTCGGTGAACAGATATTGACAATGTGAATCTAGATGACTACAATATTCATGTCATTGCCAGTGTGTTCAAACAGTGGCTGAGAGATTTGCCCAATCCCCTCATGACCTTCGAACTCTACGAGGAATTTCTGCAAGCTATGGGTAAGGAAGGTCCATACAAATCCTATACAATCACACACAAAACCCAAGACAGGGAAGGTACAATTAGCTGCAGGTACCAAACCCAGTTTCTGCTTGCCCAGAACAAGCAGTCTTTTTTTACTTTGGTTTTATCATCACCATTGTCATGACAAGCAGCAAGCAAGTAGATTGTGTGCTTGTACGATTGTAAAGCGCCAATTGTATGGAGTGTTTGAATCCAAAAAGTCATTTTGGTGATCTGTCATCTTTTATGACGTAACTGACAAGACAGTGCTGGAGCCTCTCCCATCTGCCTCCCTCTTAGAGCCTTTTCCCACTGCCGGGGTCTTTCCTGCAACAGGGAAAGACTCCATCGGGGGTGATGACACTGCTAAAAATAGGCAGTGTAGGTGGGAGGAATGACTTTGGCATTTAGAAAGCCACGTAGGTGATGCTTAATTTGTGCCAAGGCTTGCCAGGGCTGAGCTCCGGCACATCTGCTCCAGCAGCTCTCTGCTGTTGAAGTCTTTCCTTGCAGCCTCCTTCTGCCAGAGCCTTTCACTGACGTGTAGGTAGGCACTGCAATGTGGACACAGCCTGCTTTTCACTGTGCCATGTAGCCACAGACAGCACTGTGACACAAACTAATCCCTTACACTGTTATAGTAGTCAAAGCCTTTGCCGTTCAGAGCCCTGGTACCACTGGGCTTGCTGTGTGAAAGTTTAAAAAAAAAAAAAAAAAAAAAAAACTTGAGCCCCGGCACCTCTTTCGTTACAAATTAAGCAGTGTGTGTAGGGTATATCCCCACAGCCTTCATGCATGTCTTTACTCACCTAAGCAGTGCCTCGCCATCTACATTGCTATTTCTGCCCGTGCTAGAGTGGTATGTAGCATATGATTTTGATGGTGAGCAGAGCAGAGTGTGCAGCATAGACGTGCCCCAGGAGACATTGTTATTATTCAGCTCCCAACTCTTTTGGAATCTGTTTAAAAGAAATCAGTGTCTTATGCTCATGTTTTTTGCATAGGATACTGCTACCCGAGGGACCTGCAAAGGGGGCCTGCTTGTATAGGCAGGGAGAGGAGGGAGTTGTCATCCCTGTCTCTGTGCACTAGCCTCCTGCACAGCTCCCCTGTACTGGGCCATTCACACTACCTTCACAAGGAAAGATGGCAGAAGACACCATGGGGAAGTTGCCTGTAATATGTGTAACTGTGTGTGCTCTCTCCAGGCCTGCAGGAGAGGAAGGAGACCATCCGAGGCGTGTACTCTGTCATTGATCAGCTCTCTCGCACCCACCTCAGTACCCTGGAACGCCTCATCTTTCACCTTGTGAGGTAATGGCAGACCACAGCGTGGGATCGTCATACTGCAGCCACTCTTTCTCTTCTCCTTCCTCACTAGGGGCCTGATTCTGATACACTTACTCCCCATGAGTACCACCGTACTCCATGAGTAGTTCCACTGGAACAAGGTACTGTTCTCCGTGAGTAAGAGTACCTGAACACGGGCCTATGTGATCCAAGTACTTTTGTCGGGAAAAAGGGGAGTGAAACTTCGCAAGGGAGTGCTTTAAATTCTGAAATGGCTTTAACGCTCTGGACCCAAGGGCTCTTTTTCCAGACAATGCTCTCATTGACAGCTAATGCCAATAATGTTCTTCTTTTTATATATAAGTTCCCTTTCGTAATAGCAACAAATGTTTCAGACTTGCTGAGAAGACAACCACTGTAGGTCTCAGCTGGTTACAAACACATGGTTCCATGCCATAGACAGGGGTGAGCTGCAGCCAGTTGGCACCGGATCACGCGAACCGGTTGTTAAATTTAGAAGCCCTTTTAGAACCGGTCGTTCCCAGTGGGACAAACTGGTTCTAAAAGGGCATTTAAATTTAACAAGCGCTCCCTGCTGCCCGCCCGGCTCACCTCAGCTCTGCCTCCACCTCCTGCCATGAATGCTCCTTCTTGCTTCTCCTCCCACCCTGCTTCCCGTGAATCAGCTGTTAGCGCGGGAAGCCTGGGAGGGCTGAGAAGCAAGCAGGCTTCCCCGGTCCAGGAAGACGACGCTGAGGTAGGAAACCAGGAGGGGCCATGTGCCCCCGCCGGTCTCCAGCCCCGTCCCCGACCACGGCCCCCCCTGTCCCCGGGTCCCCGCCCGGGCCCGACCCTCCCCGGCCACCAGGTCCCGGCCGCGGCACCCCCCCCCTCCGGCCCCGCGTTTCCCCCCCCGGCCCCGCGGTCCCGGCCGCAACCCTCCCCGGCCACCCGGTCCCGGACGCGGCACCCCCCTCCCCCCCCGGCCCGCGTTCCTCCCTGGCCGCCCGGCTCAGGCTCGGGCTCGAGCGCCCTGCCCGGCCCCACGTTCCTCCCCGGCCGCCCGGCTCGGGCGCCCTGCCCAGCCCCGCGTTCCTCCCCGGCTGCCTGGCTCGGGCTCGGGCACCCTTCCCGGCCCCGCGTTCCTCCCCGGCCGCCCGGCTCGGGGTCGGGCTCCGGCGCCCTGGCCGGCCCCGCGTTCCTCCCCGGCCGCCCGGCTCGGGCTCGGGCTCCCGCTGCGGCACCCTGGCTGGCCCCGCGTCCCTCCCCGGCCACCCGGCTCGGGCTCGGGCTCCAGCCGCGGCGCCCTGCCCGGCCCCGCAGCCCTCCCCGACCGCCGCAGCCCGGCTCCGGGCACGGGGGCAGGAATCGCGACCGATACTTACCCAGATGCTGGGGTCCGGGCGCAGTGGCGGCCTTGGCTGCCCGGCTCCGGCTCCGGGCTCTGGCAGCACGGTAAGGGGGCCGGGAGGGGGTGTTGGAGAGAGGGCTGGGGAGTTCGGGGGTGGGGGGGAGTGGATAGGGTTTGGGAGGTGTTAGAGGGTAGGGAACGGGGGGGTGGACGGGGCAGGGGTCCCTGGGTGGGGGAGGCATGATTCCTCCTGGGGTGAGGAGGGAACTGGTTGTTATGATTTTGGCAGCTCATCACTAGCCATAGACCTAACCCACTGAGGAGTGCAGTAAGATTGCAGTGGATCACAGTACTGCCATGTATTGCACCCTTTAGTTTGAACATTGAGGGTCTAGGGATCATGTGTGATGCTTTTGCATGAGCTTAGACAATATCTAGTTCAGGCTATAGTCACTGTGTTACAATCTGCGAAGTTTCCTGCCATCTACATGCATTTAGACACATCTGTGCTCTGTTTCTAAGGCATAGCTTAATGATGGCTAAGTGAGTTGCTTGCTACTGTAATAAATATGCACTGTATCTATTCCTTTTTGGAAAATAGGTTAAGTAGGTCAAAACAAAAGATTTCCTAAAGAGTGTCATGGCATGTTGCGTGGTTCACTCAGTATCCATTGTCTTACCTTTTTGCCCTTGTCTGGTATAATATTTACATCCTGTTGGTCTAGATCTTTACCAGATACAACAAATTGAAGCTCTTCACTTCAAAGCTATATAATATTGTGGAAAATCTTCCCCTGGCAATGACCTCCAGATCTCATGTGCATGTACAGCCCTCCTCTCCCTGCCCTGCTCTGAATTTGTATTTTGTCCTCTTTCTGTTTCTCTACAGGGGTATTTCCTGCCAGTGTTATGTGAATTGGAGCTACCTTTAACCCTTGCTGCTTTGTTGTTTATTGTTTAGGATTGCCCTGCAGGAAGAGACCAATCGAATGTCAGCTAATGCCCTGGCCATTGTGTTTGCTCCCTGTATTCTCCGCTGTCCTGACACAACTGACCCACTGCAGATCGTTCAGGACATCAGTAAAACAACCACGTAAGAATATAGCATTACAACTTCCAGAGTAAATCCTGTAATGAGGTCATGTCAGGACAGTCAAATGATCACTGAGTAATGCACTTTAATGTGCTGTAGAATGACAGCTACAAACACATCACTGGTTTGCAAATGAATTGCCTTAATGAAATACTGTCTATTCTATCAGTAACTAGCAGCTGCTAAAGTTAAACCTTTTAAAATCTGCAGGATTGGATAACCTGCACCCAGGAGTTTTTAAAGAACGGGACAGTGAGCTCTCTCCGCCATTGATGTTGATATTTAACAAATCCTGGAGTAATGGGGAAGTTCCAGAGGACTGTACAAAAAGCTAATGTGCCAGTATCTAAAAAGGATTAACAGGATGATCTGGGTAACTACAGGCCAGTTAGCTCAATATCAGTCTCAGGCAAAATCATGGGAAAGCTGACGTGGAAGGTAATCAGTAAAGAATTGAAGGATGGCAGTGTAATTAGTGCCAGTCAACACAGTTTTTTATGGAAAATAGGTCTTGTCAAAATTGATTGGATGCCAGGTTTGGTTGGCAGAGGTAACCACGTTGACATCGTTGACTTAGATTCCAGTCGGGTCATCCTGATTAAAAAATTAACACTATACAGATTCAGTGCAGCAAATATTAAATGGATTGAAAATTGGCTAATTGATATCTCCAAAGTAATTGTAAATAGGGAATCATCATCCAGTGGGTGGGAAGGGTTTGTAATGGAGCCCCTCGGGGATGTTTTTGACTTCAACTGGAATTTTAAGAATAAACATGTTAGATTGTGAGAAGCTCAGATAATAGGGCACTGGGGGTTAGATAAGTACCTAGGATGGATAGTGGATGCAGGAATCATTTGATGAAATTCTATGCAGGAGACCAGACTACATGAACCTGCCTGGCCTTCAAATCTCTCCTAGAAGCAATTCTTCTGCCTACAGATGTGAAAATTACTTTGAATCACTCTTCTAAAGGTTCCTTGTAAGAAGAAGTCTCTTTGTAACTTGACTTATATACGCCGCCTTGTATCATTACTGCTCTAAAAGGATTTCTTCCAGAAAACAATACTGATGGTATTAAACAAAATATCTGCCCCAGACACCTAATCACTGTCATTGCCCTGCGACTGCCTGTCCAGCTTGGATGCAAACAAGCACAAGTGTGTGTGTCTACAAATAGATATAGCTAGATAGCGCAGCATATCCGAAATGGCCATTCTTTCAGCCTTTCATTTGAACACGCTGTGCTTTCCTAACCTTGGTGGGTATTTGCCTTTCCAGGGGAAGGACCTGTTTCCCTGATGGAGCCCTTGGGGAGCCCTCCCTTTAGTCCTCTAGTTTAGCTCCCCTGCCTACTACCATTTTGGGCATTTCAACCACACTGTTCGTTTCCAGCCCACGAAGCAAGAGAATTGGCGCAGCACTTAGGCGACATGGCCAGCTCAAACACAGCCAGAGTTTTATCCTCCCGTTTTACCACTTTCTTTTTTCCTTTTTGCAGCTGTGTGGAGTTGATTGTCGTAGAGCAGATGAATAAATACAGGGCTCGTCTCACGGACATCAACAGCCTGGAGTTTGCTGAGAACAAAGCAAAAAGCAGGCTGTCTTTGATCCGCAGATCAGTGGTAAGATTCGGGTGGAGGGTGGGGGGCTGAGCTGGTAGTATGTTCTGTTCCTGTGTCAGGAAAAAATGGAGCAGACCTTTCCTTTGTTTTAGGAGGACAAGTTTCTCCAGCCATGTCATTGATCGTAACTTCCTTTTATACATAAAATTCAAAGGAGAACCTCGTGTCCATGCAGCTATTGTGTATTTGCATAGTTTATTCAGTGTGTCTGTTGTAACTGAGAAGAATGTGCATGGTACTAAATTGAAAATCAGAGAATAATTTGGTACTGATAAGCCAGCCCCGTCCTTTCCTCTCCTTTTCACTCAGACTAATCTCCCCTAATCTTCTCCTGCCTATTACAGTCTCCCTAGCCTCTTACACCTCCCAAAGCATCATATCCAGGGCCAACAGAGAGACTGAACCTCAGTCCTGCACTTGGCTCCTTGCGTTTCCTGAGCCACACATTTATACCAAAAAAAAAGCCCAAAGGAGATGGGAATGGTGTCTGCCAAGAGTTCTAAAGGAAAGTGTCACAGAAACGTGGTCTCTGGATTTCACAGGCTCATTTGTACATTTTGGGGATATATTTCGCAAATTTGGACTAATTTATCCTGTGTTAATCAACTCTTTGCTGGCTCTGTTTATGACCTCCTCACTCCTGCACTCACGTCCCCTAATCCCGCAGTGGCCTGCTGTCTGGTACTGCCCACTGTGTTAAAACCCTTCACTTGTTTCCCTCCTACATAACTTCAGGGGGAATCTGGGGTGAAGCTGCCCTTAACCAAGCCCTTGCTTTGACTCTCTGTGTGCAAGTCACTTCATTAGTACTGCCTTCAGCAGCGAGGACTGAACTGAGCTGCCTATAAAGGGTCACTTTCTTTTCCTCCACTGCCTTTCTGGGAGTTTGGAATACCAGCTCATTTAGCTTTCACACACCCAACTGGGTAGATGAATGAGAGGCAGAGTCTGGGAATTGAAGCGACCTGTGTCCCCCTTTGCTGTAAGCTGAATAAGCAACAGGCTGTCATCTGCTGTGTTCTGCTCATAGAATGAGAAAGAATGGCTGATTTATCACAGGACAGTCAACCCAGGTCTGTGCTGCTGAAAGGAAGAGCAGGCTCTCCATTTATAAAGATCCAGTATCCTCCTGTGGCATGTCCTATCAGAAATCCTGCTTTGTGAATTGCAGCCAATGCTAAATCTGCTCCAAACAGGCGCTTCAACAGTTATTTTGCAAAGCTTGGGGCTCAGCTGTGCGTTGTTGCTGATGCTGCAGAGAGCTGACTCACTCATGACATTGAAAGACTCTAGAAGTTCTTTTAAGGGAGCAATGGCATGTGCACTCTAACCTTCTGCTTTCCTTTTCATGTCCTCTCTAATCCAGAAACCTGTACTAATTGCAGTTAGATTTATGAGCATAACCCGCAATTCAATCCCGGTATGTATTAATTGCATCACACTCCGTCACAGCTGCATCCCATCATTGTGTGTAACCCTCCGCTCATTCAAGCACCATGCCACAGGCTCTTGTCTGACTCTGCCCATTAATTCCTGTGCAGGCCCCACCCCAGTGACTGACTTTTCATTTCTCTCTCAGTAGGGAGCACCCTAAGGTCCCTCTCTCCTGGAGGAGGCGCTAGAGCAGCAGTAGGAACTGATGCCCAATGGTGGTTGAAATAGCCCTCAGCAACTGCAGTTGGTTACTGCAATCCACTGGTCCCCTTCTCCAAAGGCTGCTCTTGTACTCTGTCTGTGTGCACTCTCCTAGTCACGCCACTGCTCTTGCATGCTGCTCTTTGGAGGGGTGATTTGACCTTCTCAGAGAGGGTGGAGGGTCAGCACTAATAAATGAAAATAGCTGGGGGAATCCTCACCACTTAGCCAACAGAGGCCTCTGTTTGCTGCAGAGTTCTCTCCTGAGTCTCTAATTAACCCTGCTTCAGTCAGCTTTGCCATTGTTGTCCTTTCTATTGTGTTCCTCGTTCCATTCATTTTCTCTTTACCTGCTAGTTCTGTTCTTTTCTTCCCTCCCTTCTGTTTTCATCCAAGCCCTCCTTTTTCCTTCTCTGTCCTCCCTCACACCTCTTCCTTTACTCATGTATGTCTGCTTATACACAGTACCCCCTCCGAGGTGTTCCAGCTGCTTCAGTTCTGCCACCATTTCACACCGCAGTGGATGGATGCCCCACAGATACCTGCCCCAGCTAATGCAGCATGGCTGAAGCAGGGTAGTGCAGCGCTAGGAGCATTCTAGGAGAACGAAGCAGGAAACGAGGCCCCACTTTTCCTCTCGCCCCTCCCTACACCAGATGCACCGTGCTGTTCAGAACTTGGCACTTCCAACCTTCATCTTTTCATTTATGGATCCAATTGATGGATCTTTTCTTTTTTCCTCACTCCTGCTACAGTCTGAAGCCCATCAGAAGCAGCTACTGCCTGCCTCTTGCTTGGCAGGATGGTCACGTTGTGATGGATGAGGGGAGCAGTCTTTGCAACCGTACTTTAATGGGAAAGATAACATGTCTGTTTACTCACAGCCACAGTATCTCCACACCCTTTGACATACTTAGCAGTGCCAAGCATTTGGGGACTGATTAGAAGATCAGAATCTGAGCTATGCTGCCTTTAATTTCTTGTGTTGGTCGACGTATTCTGCAATTCCTTCATTCATGTTCGTGTCTGTGCTGCAGCATTCTCATTAAGGGTCTGTCTGTAGGAGCCTGTATTGTGCTATGCATCTTTAAAACACGCACACATTAAAGAGCAGCTGTGTCCTTTGCCTTTCTCAGATGGGTCCAGCAAAGTGCTAGCTTGATTCAGGTGAATAACAGAGGCATTAAGCCAAGGCACACTTACATTGACTACAAAGCTTTTAGCTTTTGACTTTCTCCATCAGTAGCATTAATGTACATGATATAGTTAAAGTCACTTTTACCCTAGAGCATCTCTTCCAGAAAGGCATCCCGCTCTTGTTTTGAAGACATCAAATGCTGGAGAATTTACCACATCCCTACGTTTGTTCCAATGGTTAATCACCATCACTGTTTTTTTTTTTTAAAAATGCCTTATGGCATGGATGGAATATGGGTCCTGGGTGACTACTGGGACTGTTGCTACCTTTGCAAATGGAGACAGGTGGTGATGCTTTATCTTCAGAATTGAGGTGATATGATGCCCCGATGGTAGTTGAGCCTCTCCTGGAGGCTAACCTTGGAACAGCATTGGCCCCAACCATAGAGCAGGATGCTCTGCTGCTAGAGAATATCATAGAATCATGGAAATGTAGGGCTGGATGGACCTTCAAGAAGTCATCTCCCCACGCTGAGGCAGGACCAAGTAAACCTAAACCATCCCTGACCAATGTTTGTCCAAACTGGTTCTTAAGAACCCCCAATTTCAGGGATTCCACAACCTCCCTAGCTAACCTGTGCCAGTGCTTAACCATCCTTAAAGTTGGAAAGTTTTTCTAATATCTTACCTCAATCTCCCTTGCTGCTGAATAAGGCCTGGGCTACACTAGTGGGGGGTGGGGGTTTGAACTAAGATACACAACTGCAGCTAAGCTATTCGCGTAGCTGAAGTCGAAGTATCTTAGGTCGACTTATCTGGCCATCCTCACGGCGGCGAGTCGACTGGTACGGCTCCCCTGTCGGCACCGCTTACTCCTCCTGCCGAGGTGGAGTATGGGTGTCGATTAGCAGAGCGATTTATCGCGTTCAGACGAGACGCGATAAATCAATGTGCTATACATCGAACACTACCCGCCGATGCGGTGGGTAGTATAGACATACCCTAAGCCAATAACTTCTTGTCCAAGCCCCAGTTGACAGGGAGAACAGTTGATCACCATCTCATTATAACAACCAAGACTGTTCTCTTCCCTCTCAGCCTTCTCTTCTGAAGACTAAACATGTCCAACCTTTCGTCACAGGTCATGTTTTCTAAACCTCTTACCATTTTTCTAGCTCCCTGGAATCTCTCCAATTTGTCCATATGTTTCCTAAAGTGTGGTCCCCAGAACTGGACACAATACTTCAGATGAGGCCTCACCAGTGATGAGTAGATTGGAATAGTCACTTCCCATGTCTTAGAAATGACAAACACAACAAAATGCCCCAATTTGACATCCAGCTCAAAAGAGAAGGGGGGAATAAAAAAGAGTCTGCAGAATCCCATCTGGGTCTGCTCACTCTATCCCCAAAATACATGATGAGCAGCAGAAAGTGCAGTGTGTAGGGAAAGGTGCTGGGGTTGTGATTGGGGCACCAGATTCTTTAGATTCAGGAATCATTAAGTGGGACAAAGCAGTATCTGAAGTTCTAGCAGTACAATTTGTATTGACATGAATGAGATTTGGACAGCTCAAAGCCTGTGCAGGTAGGGCCAGCTCTAGCTTTTTTTGCTGCCCCAAGCACAAAAAAAAAAAAAGGGGGTGGCTGGACTGCCGAAGCAAAAACAAAAAAACCCCCAAAAAACCAGCAGCCGCAGGGAGCGCGTGGAGGGTGGTCAAGGCGGCTCGCAGGGGGGTGAATGGTGGTGCCCACCCCCTGTAGGCAGCCAGGCGCTGCAGCCCGCTCACAGCCGGGCGAGAGGGGCTCCCTCCTCCGGCCTTGGGGTGCCTCTCCTGGGGGCTGCAGGAGGTGCTGGCTCAGCCACTCCTTTAAAGGCGGCTCAGCCGGGCCGGGCTCAGAGCGGCATGGGAGGCGGAGGCCGGTGCAGGCAGCGGGGAGTGGCACGTCCTGGGGAGCCCGGCAGCACGGTGAGCGGCGGGGATCGCTAGTTCCTGCCCCCCACCCCCACCCCCGGGCCGTGGTCCATGCCCCGGCTGGGCTGGGACTGGCGGAGCGTGGGGAGCCAGCCAGGGGCTCCAGAGCTGCAGACTGGGCTGCCAAAACAAAAAAAAAACCACGGCAAGGTGGCCGGAATGCCCCACCCCAAGATTAGCCAGAATGCTGCCCCTTACAATGTGCCGCCCCAGGCATGTGCTTTCTCGTCTGGTGCCTGGAGCCGGCCCTGTTACTGCCTTATTATCGATCCGCTTCCTAATGGTTCCTAACATGTTGTTAGCGTTTTTGACGGCATGTGGAGCAGATGCTTTCAGAGAACTGTACACAATGACTCTGAGGTCTCTTCTTTGAGTGATAACAGCTAATTTAGACCCCATCCGTTTGTATGTACAATTGGGATTATATTTTCCAATGTGCGTTACCCAGTTCAGTACAGGAATCAGAGGCACAATGTTACCAGACGTGCCCGTTACTTTGGGGAGGCTCATTAATTAGGGTTACTCTTCTGTGGGGGAAGGGAGGGGTGGGGCGGTTCTGTAATTTTATTAATGTGCTGCTTATGTCACTTGTGTGTTCTACTCCTTCCTTCTACAAGTCCCCTCCCAATGGAGCTCTCCTGCAGGACCTAGGTTCCCCAGGGCTAATAACTAGAACTAGACGAACATGCGCACACACTAGCAGAGCAAGTCAATCAGCACTCCCCAGCTGATCCCCCTCATATGTCCCTGTGTTCAG
Organism: Mauremys mutica; assembly: GCF_020497125.1. Lineage (NCBI taxonomy): Eukaryota > Metazoa > Chordata > Testudines > Geoemydidae > Mauremys > Mauremys mutica. The sequence continues at coordinate 48,105 of NW_025423177.1, forward strand.
TGGGCTGGGTTAAGCAGCACTTTCCACTGCTCCCCGCACCCACTTATGTGCCCCAAGTTTAACACATTCCTATCACACTTTCACATTACAATTGTACTGGTAGTAACCCATTTGATGAGCAAACCCCACAGTATTTTGGGGCACTACAGGGATCTTTAGCTTAGGTACAAGAAGTGTTGCTGCAGAGTAAATGGGGGAAGCTAAAAACACAAAAATCTCAAATTGATAGAGAGAGAGAGAAGCAACCAGCTGACCCATAACAGTTATTGATTGAATCATAGTGATAACCACACCAGGAGGGCTAAACAAACATAGCAGCTACATTTTAAAGGTTAATACCTGAGGTAGGAAAGAAAACAGAGAGAGAGAGAGATGGATCTCACCCACTCCAGGAGGCTTGAACTGGTCGGGGTTCCCAGGTGATGGTGGTAGCTCAGGGTCCTGAGTGCTGGAGACAGGCAGAGCCCCCAGCACGATCAGTCAGGAGGTGGAATCCCAGTGGAACTGATGCATTGTTTGGGTCTATACATCAGAACCCTTACCTGGGCATAGGTAGGGGAGTTTGTAGAGAAAATACAGTGGTTGAAGGGAGAACACTAGATTTGTTTATGGGTAAACTGATGGCTCAAGGGTTTTCTTTAGGCTAGACAATAGGAGCTGATCATTCTTGGCTATGGGTGTTGTTTTCTTCCGGGGAGCTCACAAGGCAACTAGGCTGCTTCAGTATTTTGGGATATGAGTCAAAGATTTATTACTAGAATTGGTCTGATAATTGCTGAGCTGAGTGTGTGCAGGCGTAGGTTCATTAGCATCTGGAGCAGGGATTCCCATGATTCAATGCGTCCCTGCTTTCTGGTCCCAGAGTTCAGTGCGGTTCTCTGTTCTTCATTCTTTATGCTAATCCCTATTCCATCTTTCATGCAGTTGAGGCATGCAGAGTTGTCTCTGTTCTTCATTCTGTATGCAAATGGAGATGTCTTAATCTTGTCACCCTTGTCAGGAGGCATCTAGGTACGTCTCCCCAAACCCTTCATTGTTCTCTGCAAGCCTTTTCTCTGATCGGTTTTGGTTCAAACAGAGATGGGAATTGGGGGTGTCCTTCATGAGACACAAGCTAGATACTGTGTCCTGGTTCCCCAAAAACACAGAGCTGACTGGTATCAACAATAAAGATGGCAAGTGAAGTCTAGTACAACTGGAGAACGTTCATTCTTCATTCTTTTTTAATTAGACTCAGGAAACTTTTCATCAGTTTGGATCTCTGATTGGAGCAGTAGCACCATACAGCTGTGATTCACTGGCCACGTCTCGTCAGTGGGTGGTTGACTGTATCAGCTGCCTTCTCTGTATACAAGGTGAGGAGACCATTAGCAGGTATAAATAATTCTTCAGCTTCTTTCACTGTTGTAATGTCCATTTTTCTGCCTGTCTAGTTCTTTCTGTCCTGTCTGTTGGCACTTAGATAACAGAGTGGTGGGCATCTTGTAAATAGCTCATTAGAAGAGACGATTATGATGTGTAAAGAGTGTGGCACACTTCTGGGAACTGTACAAATAATAAATGGTCTGCAGCAGGTAGATAACTGCTCAGTTCCTTAGGGCTTCTCTACACAGGGACACTAAGGAGAGTTAATCCAAATGAACTAAAGGCGTAAATTTTAAAGTGTCATTAAATACGTGTGGATGCTCTGATTCTGAATGAAAATGGCCCTTCTTAATTTTAGTGAATTACATGAATTAAGCTAACCTGAAAAAAGGCCCCTTTAATTCTAAATAAGTGTGTCCCTAGAGGTGTTTAATGAAGTTTAACTAATGCAGTTTGAAAATGAATTTGGATTAGCTTTCTTGACTATCTCCATGTAGACAAGCCCTTGGTACTAAACATTTTCATTCTCTTTACCCTGCCACTGGCTGTATTGGAGGGGTTTCCTGGACTAATTCTTTAAACAAAAAGTTCTTGCAGCAGCCCTCTGTCATGAGCATTCAAAGCTATTGGAGTAAGTGTAGGCCATTTTCCCCTTTGTGAAAAAGTGGGACAGGGATAGGCAATCTATGGCATGGGTGCCGAAGGCGGCACGTGACTGATTTTCAGTGGCACTCACACTGCCCAGGTCCTGACCACCAGTCCGGGAGGCTCTGCATTTTAATTTAATTTTAAATGAAGCTTCTGAAACATTTAAAAAGCCTTATTTACTTTACATATAACAATAGTTTAGTTATATATTATAGACTTATAGAAAGAGACCTTCTCAAAACGTTAAATTGTCTTACTGGCACACGAAACCTTAAATTCGAGTGAATAAATGAAGACTCGGCACAGCACTTCTGAAAGGTTGCCGACCCCTGGAGTAGGATATTCTTTTCACCTAATGGGATAGATCTTGATTATCATTTAAGGCCATTTCCAATTAGGGTGACCAGACAGCAAATGTGAAACATCGGGACGGGGGTGGAGGGTAATAGGAGTCTATATAAGAAAAAGGCCCCAAAATCAGGACTGTCCCTATAAAATCGGGACATCTGGTCACCCAATTTCTAATTATTATTAATCAGTCCTAAAAAACAGTGTTGGTGATTCAGAAACAGAACAAGGGACTCCAATCTTTGAGTGTACCACATAGAAATCCCAGCATTGTTTAGAAGTGACGGATGAGCCTGGGTTTCCTGCCGAAGGTTTTGTCCAGCCCCATCTCTTTTACAATGAGAGTTTGGTGGAGGGATTCACTTCTACATTGGAACCCCTCACATCTACCTCCATGAGTTGTACTTGAATGTGAGATTAGATGTAAATAGTGAGAGCAGAGAGGCTACTGAAACCAGACACCCCCAGAAAGCTGCTCCAAGCTGAATATGGTGCTTGTTCAATCCTGTATCAGTAACAAGAACAGACCACTACTGTTAACTTTCAGACATTTAGGGTGTAATCCCGACTCCATTATAGTCAACAGGAATTTTGCCATTGACTTTGATGGGGCCAAGATTTTACACTATGCTGATAACAGCCTAGCACATGGATCCTCCTGTATGAATGTCCATGCAGTAGAGGTTCAGTTTCATTAGTCGTTACAGTACTTTTTTTCCTTTTCTCCACTCCAGGCCAGCCCATGAACCTGGGGTCAGCGGAGGAGGAGCTGAGATGTCTCCGTGAAGAACTAACAGCAGCTCCGGACCCCGAGGCTCTGTTTCAGGCATCTTCCAAAATGGCCAGGGTAACTGACTCAAACTTGTGCGGATGTTCTAGTGACCAGGCACCCTTCATTTTACATTTACGCTTTCATGATGCCTTTCTGTACTTGGAGCGAGCTGTGGGCGAGGGGCATTCGTTGCTAGTAACCAGCAAGATGCTTTTCATAGATGTGTGCTATGAATGCCATGTAAAATCCAGATTCCACAGAATGTTGCACGCCCATGAAAATGCACACGCAGATGCGCACACATGTACCTATCCAGCTATCCATGAGAAAAAACTGTATTAGTGGAACATCAAGCTGAGAACCCATCCAGTCTTCATTCTGTCACCTTGTGGGTTTGCCTTAGCCTATATTTGTGTGCATGCCTCTCTTGACTTCATTGTATATATTGTAAAAAGATGCAGTGTATCTAAGAGAACACAAACTGGAAACTTACCTCCTGCATATCCAGTACAATGTTGTGCTAACTGTGCAACAGAAGCTTTGCCTCGAACCTGATCTCATTAGTGTAGAATACAAAAATGTAGTATATAGACTATGGAGAGAATTTTAATCCCAAATGGCTAGCTGGACATGAGGCTAATTAACAAATTATTAATTAATCAGAAGGGTAGCCATGTTAGTCTGGATCTGTAAAAGCAGCAAAGAGTCCTGTGGCACCTTATAGACTAACAGACGTATTGGAGCATGAGCTTTCGTGGGTGAATACCCACTTCGTCGGATGCAATTTGCTGATGCATAGATATTTTTCCATAGAGAGATTAGGCCTCCATTTTTACAAGTGCTGGAGCCAAACATCATTGCAGTCTCTCCTGTTTTTGATTTGTTCCCAGGTTGTTAGTGAGTACTTTCCCCCAGAACAGGCCACAGCCTTTATTGAGGCCACAGTGGAAAGTATGCTGTCTGCCAGCCCCACCTGTGCCACGGCAGCTGGACTGTGGATGAAGGTTATACTGAAGGAGTGTGGAGATGCCATGCCTGATAAGGTAAAACGGGAAACTGGAGAGGTTTTCTGCCTAAACTCGAGGCTTTTAGATCTTTGCCCTCATGTGTAATGAATGAAAATCTTGCTGTTTCTCCCCCTCGGACATAGAGTCGATTCCATCTCTGTTCCCACCCTAAACTAGGCAATGGCAGAATCAATAGCAATAGACAGAGAGAATCCAAGGGAAAAGGAAGATGGTTGGTTATTTATTTGTCTGGCTTGTTGCCACACTATTCAGCCAAGAAAGGCTTGAAAAAACACTCTGGGGAAAAGACAAGAAGACAGAATGACCGGCACTTGGAGGCATCCAGTTCTTAGGAGGCCTATTGCTAAGGGCTACCTGGATAAAAATAGCCCTGTAGTCATTCCCAGGGAGTCTGGAGCCTGGGCTCTGAGACCCACCCTCTTGCCAGGTTTCAGAGCCTGGGCTGCAGCCCGAGCAGGAACAGCTACACTTTTAGCCACATAGTGCAAGCCCCTCAGGCCCAGGTTGACCTGAGCTCTGAAACTCACTGCTGTGGGATTTTTTGGTGTGTAGACGTACCCTTTAAGAATAGAAGGAGGGAGGGAGAAAACTATAGTGTCTTTGGGATCCACTATTTATATGCCTTATTCTGTAGCCCAGTGCATTAGGGCTAGATGAAAGGAGCACTCCACAAATCTTCTATCAAGGCTGGTGAAAGACCTCAGGACAGGGAACCCTCGCAGCAGAACTGCCACGTTTGCACAGTATTTCGAAGATGTGAAGGGCTAGGAATGAATGAGAGGTCGTCACCTGTTCATAGTCCCAGGCATTTGCACACTGTGTTTAAAGCACTTGCATATTTTGTGCTTGTGGTTGTTTATGAACTGTGCATCCTTCGAGGCAAATGGTTGCATTTGGCTGCTTAAATCACACCTGCAAAATCTGGGCAAGCAAAGCCTTCTTTTGTGCATGCCAGCTGGTTTATTTAATGCATAGCTGGGCACCACCACATTAAATTACCTGGTATGTACAGGGAAACCCCGCTCAGGGGCGGCTCCAGGCCCCAGCACGCAAAGCGCGTGCTTGGGGCGGCACGCCGCGGGGGGTGCTCTGCTGGTCGCCTGCGGGAGGTCCACGGGACCGGCAACCGGCAGAGCGCCCCCCGCTGCATGCCACCGTGCTTGGGGTGGTGAAATGGCTAGAGCCGCCCCTGACCCTGCTATAATGCGCCCCGCGATAATGCGAATTCGGCTATAACACGATTGTAAGGTGGCTCCAGCCGCCCCAGGCCAAAAAAAAAAAAGCGGCTGGAGCGCCGCGGAAGCGCAAAAGAGAGAGAGAAAAAGAGAGAGAGAGAGAGGCTTTGTGAAGGGAGAGGGGCTGGAGTGCCCCCAAAGGGAAAAAAAGCAAAAAATGGAATGTGCCTTCCCCACTGCCTCTTCCCACCTGCCCCCGCTTACCCTTTTGGTGAGAAGAGCCACTCTCTCCCCGGCTGCTCCTCACTCTTCCTCTGCCTGTTGCACGTCTCCCCTGCTTTCCCCAAGTGTTTCCCTCTCTCCCTGCATGGCTGAGAGCCCCCGCTGCTGGAGCTCCACCCTTTCAGTTACTGCGGTGGGCAGTTCGCAAATGAAAGTAGTTTTCTGCCTAAGAGAAATCGACCGGCTTGAAACTGACCAGCTTGAAATGGTAAACCCCGCTATACCGCAACCCCGCATTTAGCATGATCCAATTTTTTGGACCCTGATCATCGTGTTATAGCGGGGTTTCGCTGTATGTGTGTGTGTCAGTGTTAATTTTTACAGCCAAGTGTGGGCAATTGTTGTGGGTTAAAGTTACACAGACATATTTGAACGTTTGTTTCTTGAGGAATTTCTAAAAAAGCAGCAAATGTCTAAATAAAAGTTTTGATTCTGTAGAATGAATGGAGAGAAAGGAAAAAGGGACATTTCTTTCTGGTTTTGTTCCTTCCAGGTGCCAGCTATTGTGGATATAATATATAGCCACATGGCTACTATCCAGGAGGGCAGCTTGAGGCAATTCCTGCTGGAGGCAGTGTCTATTTTAGCTCACCATCACCTAGAGGCAGTGATCTCCAGCCTACTCAGCAACCATCTGCCAATGGACAGGTATATACTGCTACCTATTGCATTCATCTTGGTAAAACATGGATCCCACAGCTTTGCTGGGAGATGTAGGGCTTTATTTAAGCAGCAGACATTTTGGGATAATTCCTGATGGTTAATAGCCTGGAAGGTCCAACAGCATGTTAAGGTGGGGTGTGGAGAGAAATTAAGTGTCATTCTGTTTCCATTAATTCATAACTGCTTTGACATCCTAAAGACCTAACTTTACTGGTATAACTGGAGTATATTGTTGGAAACATCGACTTCTCTAGCAGGGCTGGCTCCAGGGCTTTTGCTGCCCCAAGCAGCAAAAAAAAAAGGGGGGGGGGATAAAAAAAAACCCTGCGATCGCGATGTGCAGCTATACTCCTTCGCTCCGAGAAGGAGTGAGGGACCAGCCGCCGAATTGCCACCGAAGACCCAGATGTGCTGCCCCTCACCTTTGCCTGCCCCAAGCAGCTGCTTGCTGGGCTGGTGCCTGGAACCGGCCTGGCTCTCTAGACACCTGAATTGACCTCACTTTGGAAATTAGCAGTTGCTGTTGATTTCCTGGTAGCATGACAGCTTCAAGTCCAATCCCTGGCTGATGACAAAGAATAGGGCCAATATTGTCATCAGACCGCCGCTTGGTATCGGTGAGGGTGTGGCTGCTAGAATAGAGTTGCTGTCCTTGGGATTTAAAACTGGACTGGACGCAGATCCATCATTTCATTTAAAGGTCCCCAACTGGGTTATCAGTTATCAGTGCTGGAATCTAAGACCATAAAAACGGCCATACTGGGTCAGACCAAAGGTCCATCTAACCCAGTGTCCTGTCTTCCGACAGTGGCCAGTGCCACGTGTCCTAGAGGGAATGAACAGAACAGGTAACTGTCAAGTGATCCATCCCCTGTTGCCCAGTCCCAGCTTCTGGCAAACAGAGGGTAGGGACACCCTTTGCGAAGGGGAACTAGGATGGCCATGAATATTCGTTCTCATAATTGTATGTCCAGTTAGTAGGAATGTGGCTTTTCTTTCATCCACTTGCCTTTCAAACCCTGGATCTTTGGGAGCCACATGCTCATGAGTCCATATTTCCTGGGGAGTGGGAAAACAGGAACTGAGGTTGGCGCTCTGTGTCCTGTCCTTCGGAAGTCTAGTATTAATGGTTAGGCTGCAGTAAGACTAGGTCACTTAACCTAGTTCTGTAACTGGAAACTCAATATTTAAACAGGAGGAGCGTTAAAGGAGGACAGTGCTCCTAACTTTCTCCTCATAGGCAAGGAGAAAAGTTGGTCTTTACTTAAATAGGACGCATTCAGTCTGAGCCACAAAAGTGTCCAGGGGTCACATGTAACTTCTGTTAAATTGCAGTGACACCAGTGAGCTGTGGAGATCTCTAGGGGGAGAGCCCTTGCTTGCCACTCAAGTCTTACAGGTCCTAATAGAAAAAATAAAGACGTCAACAAGCCAAGAAGGCAGCATCACCTCAGAGACTGAAACTGACAGGCATTTGGCAGCTGCTGAACCTCTCTCAGTAAGTTAGATGACAGACATGCCTTTCAGGCTTTCCTCTGCCCTGTGACAATCCTGCTTGATGGAAAGCTAGAAGTGTGGTAGAATATTGTTGTGTGGGCACTTCTCCTCTGATGTACTGTTTCCCTGAGTCCAGCTCTGCTGTCTGTGGAACAAATACGGCAGTTTCAGAGTACGTGGCTCATTTACTTAATAACATCTGGCAATTAGAAAGTCTTTGAACCAGGTTTCTCACAGTGCTTTGCAAATATTCCTTAGGACTCACAACATGCCTTGGTAGGTCATACACATTTTTACAGATGTGGGAAACTGAGCCACGAGTTAAGGGAGTTGCTCGCAGTCATTCAAGTTACCGGCAGAAGTGAAAATTCAGTACAGCTGATATCAGAAGGGGAAAAGAGGGTGTGATGGTGTTGGGAGGAGATCTCATTTTTTACCATGCTCTCCTTTCAGGCAACATGTGCCATCTTTGAGGTGGTGTCAGCATTGCAGTCGAGCAAAGCTGTGCGGGAGCTGCTCCCAGAGTGGTTTCCTGTTCTCCTGCAGCAGGTCAGCCGAACCTCAGGACAAAAGATGCCTTTGCCAAGGATAAGAAGCCGGAGCCTATTCCAAAAAGACCAACAACATACTGAGGGCAACCCTTGCTGGTAATTAGAAGGAAGGGAGAGAAACAAAGAATTCCAATAGAGTTGTGTGACACTCCCCAGGAATTTCCAGGGTTATGAGGCACCTTACCATTGCCTGCCCTTAGAGTGAAGAAATCTTGTCTGTGTCTGCTGTGGGTCAGTTCCCTAAAATGACCAGGCTCTGGCAAAACAAGCACTGCCATCCAGGCCTCCTCAGACCCCAGTCTCCTTGTACAGGTTAGTGATAGGCACACACCAACCCCCGAGTCTTCTGACCGTTCCGTATAGTGTCCAGACCTTTATCCACTGAACACCCACAGAATTACCAGGCCTGCTGTTCCCAATGGAACAGTACACACCAGTTTACTTCCTATAGTTTAGACTCTATACTTTATACTTTATTACTTATACTCTATAGTGCAAAACACACAGCACTTACCGTATTTATCGGCGTATAACACGCACAGGCGTATAACACGCACCTTCATTTTAAGGGGGAAATTTCAGGAAAAAAACTTACCGGTAAATTTCAAATAAAGCTCCGGGCCCAGCAGAGGCAGCTGACCTGAGCCTGGAGTTTGCGGCCCCGCCCCCTCCCCACGTGGCTCTGAGCGGGAAAGAGCTCAGCCCCCTCCGGAGCCATGCGGCTGCTGCGCTGTGAGCCGGGTCGGGGCGGGGGGGGCTCGGGCCCGCGCCGCTCGGGTCTCGGGGGGTGGGGGCTTGGGCCGCGCCGCGCGGGTCTCGGGGGGTGGGGGCTCGGGCCGCGGGCCGGGTCTCGGGGGGTGGGGGCTTGGGCCGCGCCGCTCGGGTCTCGGGGGTGGGGGCTCGGGCCGCGGGCCGGGACTCGGGGGGTGGGGGCTCGGGCCGCGCCGCTCGGGTCTCGGGGGCTGGGGGCTCGGGCCGCGCCGCTCGGGTCGCGGGGGGGGGGGGCTCGGGCCGCGGGCCGGGTCTCGGGGGGTGGGGGCTCGGGCCGCGCCGCTCGGGTCTCGGGGGTGGGGGGCTCGGCCGCGCCGCTCGGGTCTCGGGGTGGGGGCTCAGGCCGCGCCGCTCGGGGGTGGGGGCTCGGGCCGCGCCGCTCGGGTCTCGGGGGGTGGGGGCTCGGGCCGCGCCGCTCGGGTCTCGGGGGGTGGGGGCTCGGGCCGCGCCGCTCGGGTCTCGGGGGGTGGGCTCGGCCGCGCCGCTCGGGTGTCGGGGGGGGGGGGCTCGGGCCGCGCCGCTCGGGTCTCGGGGGTGGGGGCTCGGGCCGCGCCGCTCGGGTCTCGGGGGATGGGGGCTCGGCGCCGC